>NC_142802.1:42447565-42581389 GCF_049724085.1 Artemia sp. Qi Xiang Cuo
GTGTGTGTGTTAGTTTTGTGTGTGTGTGTGTGTGTGTGTGTAATTTTTTGTGCGTGTGTGTGTGTGAGTTTTTGTGTATGTGTGTGTGTGTGTGTGTAAGTTTTTGTGTGTGTGTAAGTTTTTGCGTGTGTGTGTGTGAGTTTTTTTTTTGTTCATGTGTTATTTTTTGTGTTTGTGTTTGTGTGTGTGTGTGTAAGTTTTTGTGTGTGTGTAAGTTTTGGCGTGTGTGTGTGTGACTTTTCGTGTGTGTGTGTGTGTGTAAGTTTTGTGTGTGTGTGTGTGTGTAAGTTTTTGTGTGCATGTAAGTTTTTGTGTGAATGTAAGTTTTAGTGTGAATTTTTAAGTTTTTGTGTGTGTGTGTGTGTGTAATTTTGTGTGTGTGTGTTTGTGTGTGTAATTTTTGGCGTGTGTGTGTAAGTTTTCGTGTGTGTGTGTGTGTGTTAGTTTTCGTGTGCATGTGTAAGTTTTTGTGTGTGTAAGTTTTGTAGTGTGTGTGTGTTTGTTTTCGTGTGTGTGTGTGTAAGTTTTGTGAGTGTGTGTGTGTGTAATTTTTTGTGCTTGTGTGTGTGAGTTTTTTTGTGTTCATGTGTCAGTTTGTGTGTGTGTTTGTGTTTGTGTGTTTGTTTAATTTTGTGTGTGTGTTTCAGTTTTTGCGTGTGTGTGTGTGTTTTCGTGTGTTTGTGTGTTTCTGTTTTGTGTGTGTGTGTGTGTGTGTGTGTAAGTTTTTGTGTGCATTTAAGTTTTTGTGTGCATGTAAGTTTTCGTGTGCTTCCCAAATCATAAGTTTCAGACAACACACTCCTATGAGTGGCTAAGAAATCTAGCTCAGAAAAGTCAAAAATAGCAAATTAACCATCCCAAATCATAGGTTTCAGTCAACACACACCTACGAATGGCTATGAAATCCTGCTCAGAAATGTCAAAAAATATCAACCCACACACCCCCAAATCATAGGTTTCAGACATCACACACCTACGAAAGACTAAGAAATCTGGTTATGAAAAGTCAGAAATGGCAAATTACATATCGCAAATCATAGGTTTCAGACAACACTCACCTATGAACGGCTAAGAAACCTAGGTCAGAAAAGTCAAAAATAGCAAACTAGTCATCCCAAACTATATGTTTCAGACAACAAACACCTATGAAAGGCTAAGAAATCCAGCTCAGAAAGGTCAAAAGTAGCAATCCACCCACCCCAAATCATAGGTTTCAGACACTACACACCTATGAAAGACTAAGAAATCCAACTCAGAAAAGTCTGAAATAGCAATCCCACACATCCCAAATCATAGGTTTCAGACACCACACACCTATGAAAGACTAAGAAATCCGGTTATGAAAAGTCGGAAATAGCAAATTACACATCCCAAACTATTGGTTTCAGACAACATTCACCTACGAAATACTAGAAAACCTTAGCTCAGAAAAGCCTGAAATAGCAAACTACACATCCCAAATCATAATGTTCTGACAACACATACCTATGAAAGGCTAAGAAACCTAGCTCAGAAAAGTCGAAAATAGCAAACTACACATCCCAAATCATAGGTTTCAGACACTACACACTTCTGAAAGACTAAGACATCCACCTCAGAAAAGACCGAAATACTAATTTACATATCCCAAACCATTCGTTTCAGACATCATTCACCTACGAAATACTAATAAACCTTAGCTCAGAAAAGTCTGAAATAGCCAACTACTCATCCCAAACCCGAAGTTTCAGACAACAAACACCTATGAGTGACTAAGAATCCTAGCTCTGAAAAGTCAAAAAAGCAAACTACACCTCCCAAATCAGGTTTCGTGAAATATACTAATTGCATCCTTTTTTGAATCTGAGAATTACGGCTCACTGAGCCCTTCAAAAGCCTGCCTATATACATCGGCCTAATTTCTTATTTTTAGGCGTTTCTGTTCTTTTCTGGTTTTAATCTGCATTGTGCACGCCTTGTTTGATGCATTTAAAGTATTAACGGTATTTTTTATCTTTCCATATCCTTTTACGATAGCTGGTATTTATCACACACCCAGAAAAAACAGCCCACGGAAAATAACCCCCACGGACAATATCCCTGAGAGAAGACATGGGAAAATACCCCCTCCCTCCCCCGAAAGATCTGGTCAAAATGCTATTCACTTTACGCATAATAAAGCAATGTATCTTTTTCTTAAACTCACCCCCTTACTTTTCACGCGAAGAAACAGTTTGTTTTCACCTTACAATGATGGCGATAGAATTGAGGCATGGCCCCCTCCCCCTTTCGCCAATGTCCTAAATATATTGTTAGATCTTAATTTGAAAATGACGAGATTTCACCGGTTCTCCAAAATAGCACATTGCGTCTGCGCCTAATTATTACAATTGCCTCAAAGTGTTTTAATTTTGACGGAGGAACAGTTCCTTTTGACTTTGGCTGCTGCGTTCGTAAACACAGAGGGGAAAGGATGACAGCTAATTATAGGCCTCGTGCCGGAGAGCCTTGTGTCAAAACCAGGTTCGGTTAATAACAACAGTGACGGAAGTCAATGATCGCTTTTAGCTAGGATATAGACACTTAAAATTGCATAAAATTAAAGAAAGAAAATTATTTATTTTTTCTAGAATTAAGGTCGTAAACAGAGGGGGAAGGAAGGATGGGGTTTACGTAACGAAAAAAGAGCGTATTTTACACTTTTTATCGAGTATAAACATCATATCGGGACGTTTGTATAGGGGGGGGGTTTACCCGAATATAGTAGAGGGTGACCACGGAAAACAATTTTATTTTGAAAATAAAAAATGAAAACAGAACTTACATTGCTAATTGTGGCTGCCAAGGCTTCAAGTTCATCAATAATTTCATATGTTCTATCCATTGTGTCACAATACTTTCTGATAATGGAATGGGGGCACATGGAGGGCCTTGGGGGCACTGGGAGGGCCTTTGGGGGTCCGGAGGGACATGTGGGGACCGGTGGGCCTTTGGGACACAGGGAGGGCCTTTGGGGGTCCGGAGGGACATTTGGGGACCGGTGGAGGGCCTTTGGGACCCCGTGGGTCCTTTGGGAGCTCGCGGGGCCTTTGGGGGGGGGCACCGGGCGGGCCTTTGGGTGCCTGGGGGACATTTGGGGACCGGTGGAGGGCCTTTGGGACCCCGTTGGTCCTTTGGGAGCTCGATGGGCCTTTGGGGGGGGACCGGGGATAGCCTTTGGGGGTCTGGGTGGGCCTTTGGGGGCTCCGGTGGCCCTTTGGGAGCTTGGGGGGCCTTTGAGGGTCCGGGGGGCAGTTGGGGGCCTGGGGGACATTTGGGGACCGGTGGAGGGCCTTTGGGAGCTTGGGGGGCTTTTGAGGACCGGGGGCTTCCTTCGGGGTTGGGGTAGGAGGATTGGAACCCTTTGGGGTTGGGTTAGAGGACCTCACAACACTGTTCAAATGAAACTTGTGTATTATAACGACCACACTCAAATTCTCTTCTAAAATCTCTTCAAAAATCTTCTTTTAAAATGTCTCTATCTGTTTCGCCGAAATAGTTCCATAACCTGTCTAAAACGGTTTCGCCCAAATAATCACTAAACGCAAATTCAGCGTGTTCCTTTGTTATTGGCATCTCTGCGCTAACGCATTTCAAATTAATAGGAAACCTTTTCGCGCGCTAAAACAATTCATCGCTAAGATGTTTCTTGCCTAATTGTTTCCATGGCCTTTGGTTATTAATATCCTTTGGAGTTCGACCAGTAGAACTGTTCCCGAGGCACAGACATTAATGATTTGAATCTATTCCTGGAGAAATGTTTCTAGGCGAAAATTTTTAAAGTCTGACAGATGATGTCATTGATTGATTGATCTGTCAAGAAAGGGGAAATTAATTTGTTGTTTCTAAGGGGAATTATTGATTCACGATAGGTGAATTGAGGTCGACAGCACAGGTGTCCTGACTCGTGACAGCACCACGTGGTTTATGGTTTTCTCAGTGAGAAAGTTCCTGTTTTTCAAATTCTCACTGAGAAAACCATAAAACAGACATGAATTGCTGTTGACATCCATAAATGTGACAAAGTTCCTGTTTTTCAAATTCTCACTGACAAAAACCATAAATCATCCATAACCATCCATGAAAACAACCATAAATGTGACAAAATTCATGGTTTTTCAAGTGAGAAAATTCCTGTTTTTCAAATTATCAATGAGAAAACCATAAAACATCCATAATTTGATGATGACAACCGATAAAATAATAAAATAAATCGAACAACACACATATCCATCAATTAAAAAAACCATAATAGTTACAAAATTAATGTTTTTCCAAGTGATAAAATTCCTGTTTTTTCATTCTCACTGAGAAAACCATAAACCACGTGGTCCTCGTGCCCATATATGGTGTTAAAAAAAGTTGTAGGTGGCAGCAGGGGTGCCACATGGGGCCTCCTGACCCCTCTCTACTTCAGTATATGAAGGGGTTGCCCCTCCTCAATGTCTTGCTCTTTGCGCTAAAGTTTAACTGTTTGTCCGATTTTTTTTTTTTTAAACAACTTCTGAAACACAAGCGCCGTTGAAATAGAATTGGAAGGTTTTTTAGAAGTGCTAAAACTTTAGCTCGAAGAGTAAAGTATTGAGGAGGGGAGAAACCCATTCATATGCGGAATAATTTAGGTTCGTTTTGAGTTTTAAAACTTCTCCTTATTTTTTGTTGATACAACTTGTTTTTTATCATTTAATCTTTTTACGAGTCGTCTATTTTTTAGACGGCTGTAATAGTTCTACTTTTCCAGAAAATCAAAGTCTGTGTTTTTAGGTTTTGTGGGGTTTATACACTTTCCTTGTGACAAAAATGCATCCAAATGCCAATTTCAACATCTACCAAGGTAAGATAGGTAGCTTAATTTCTTACGCTAAGAAATTAAAGAAGTCAACGTAAAGTTTAGTTAAGATAGGGCATAAAATACAGGTTTTGCATCATACTGTTTTTAAGCTTTCGCTAAAAAAAAAAAATTCTGCAATTTTGCCACACAAAGAGTCTAAGGGCTATATTATCCTTGGTATCTTTAAGCAGTTGTAGACCAAACATTAAATTATTCATAAAACATTATCCCATACGAAGTATGTAGAGATTTAAGAAAACTGAAGGTAATTAAAGAATTTGAGATGCATAGTTGAATAAATTGTGAAAATTTGTGTTATCACAATTACAATTTTTCTAACGCTTTGCTGTATAGAATTTTGAAACTCTAATAAGAAAGGGCATTTTTGTTATTTTTGCTTCTTGGACTTCAACATTTTAGAGCAATTGATAATTAAAATCATATTATCATGAAGGAATCAAATTTAAAACAAGAAATTTCTCGAAATCAGGGTGGCAGTACCCTCCCTCTGACCCCAAATGACGGGCATGTGTGTGACGTTAAAACTGCTGACAAATTCATGTTCATCCTGACGGGGGAAGAGAACGAAAACCCTAATTGTAAAAATCCTTCTTGGTTACATATTTAGAAGCTGTTATAATGTCCCAGAGCCACACGAGCGCTGGAGAAAAACGAGGAAAAAAATAAAATAAAATAAGAATATCAGAGTTTAAAGCTTGTTCTCAAAATCCCCGAAAGTGTCTTTTTGTAATTTACTTTTTCTTGTAGGATAGTGTAAACATTATTGATGATTATTCCTGAATAAGTTTTGAATTAGAGTGAAAACATTTTTTACTAGGCAATTTACTTTTTGCCTCATTTTTACATGAAAAATGAGGTAAAACTTATTTTTCAAGATTCACTTACTAAGGGGGCTGGGAAAGTGATCGCCCAAAAGGGAAACATCAAGTATCTGGTAATGGCTTTTTGATCATAAAGATTTCAATACTGCACGCCACAGAGTCACATTTTTGGAGGCATATGCCACCTTACGTTACAAATTTAGACTACGCATATAAGATGAGTATTAGAGCTCAAATAAGCTCTTAAACAGTTTTCTATGGTGTTTCGGTGTCCACTTGTGCAGTAGAAACAAAAAGAATAGAAATGGACATATCAGTGTTTCAAGTTCTTTTTGAACCTCCAATTAAGAGTTTTTAACCATGGAGAGAACAAAGTGCTGCTTTTATGCTTTCAGTTTTTTGAACTCCAGAAACAAGCCAAAAAGTGCAATATTTGATGCTATATGGCACTCCCTAAAGACGTTGTTAAGATGGATATACGAAAAGAACAGATATGATCAAGAACTTTGTTTTGAGCCATGAAACATCTCCAAAATGTTCCAGTGGCCTGCTAGTCGGCCAAATATTTATGAATAAACACCGAACTCATTGCGGCATTCATGATAGCCTTGTTTTTCATCTTGTATCCCTTGTTTTTTTGGATTTAGAACTCTAAACCTCCAGCAGAAGTTTACTAGCGTGGAGATTATAATAGTACCCTTTTTATGCTTCCCAGACTTTCAACTCCAGAGATGATATCAAAAAGTGTCATTTTTTGCTTCATAGTGCACTTTACGATAACCTTATCAAGATCTTGCAGCAGCCTGAGAGTCCTGCTAGTCAGCAGACAATTCATGAGATGAGACTTACTAAGGGTATTGGGATGGGGATAATATAAGAGAGACAATTTTAAACCTCGGGCTTAAGTTTTCAGTTATATAACTATGAGGGTACCCTTTTCATGCTTGTGAACCCATCCACTCCAAAAGTGGCACCAAAAAGTATCTTTTGTAATATTGTATGGCGCTTTATGATGACCTCATCAGAACAAACCTATAAAAAAAACTCATAGATGTGACATTCGCTTTCAAATAAGCCCTTTAGCTTTCTATACTGTCCAGTGCCTCATTGACGACCAAGAAAATAAAGGAGACGCACCTGTGATTCCCAGACATGAAAATGACTTTTCTTGTTGTTCAAGGTGGGGGACTGTAATTATCCTGTAAAGGACTTTGGACCATGGTGACTTCAAAAGTACACTTTTGAACCGACACCATTTAAAGGTATCTAAGGCTCTTTTTCAGAATTTCTAAAAAAAAATTCGCAATAAAGAGTTACTATTAACATTGATTGAAATAACAGATACCGTTCCTTTTGGTTAAATAAACTTCAAAAAATTAACCAAAATAACTTTCAGTTGTGGCTATCGCTGCTACCATGACTTCATAACGTTTCAGCCATTTCTCAATTTAGTTATCATTAGTTTTAGGACAATTTCTGTGTTTTTACGGTCACAATGTCGTCACTGTTACGCATAGAGGTTGCATCTGAAAATGTCAAATTTCTGAGAAAATTGGCAAATACTTCTATCTAAGATTTTCTCCAAAAGAGCATCAGCAGGACAATACACAGTAGCAGATAAATCTGATTGAACAATCACTGTCTTGCTGATCTTTCCTTTGCAAACTGTTTAACAAACAGCTCATATCAGATGAAATATATGAATATAAAATTCTATTACTTGTCGGAGGGCCGAAAAAATATATGGAGACTGATATTTTAGATCTAAAATACTTTTGCCACGCCAAACAAACCACAAGGAAATCCACGAGAGAAAACTGCTCCAAGCTTAACCAGTCGTGTTGATAATTCTAGTCATTTTTAAGTACATAAACAATCAGTTAGGTTAAAATTATAATTAAGAGAAGATACAAACTCCCATTTGCTGTAAGTGGTTTTTTGGGCCAATTCCAGATAGCAATAAAATTTGGGGGGAATTAACTGCACCACCACTGAGCAGAACTTCACCACCGTCGTCCAGATACACCTCCAATGGTTTTCCAGTTGCATCTACGTAACGAATCCCAATCGCTTTCTTTTTTGAAAACAAAATCTATAAGAAAGGATAAGACTAATTTTCCGAAGAAAATACTTTTCTCAATAAAAATATATTTGTTTAATGAAAAAACAAGTTTCATTTAGAAGATAATTACATTTCGTGAATATTTCCTTCCTTTTGAATCATCGAAAACCAAAAAATGCCTTGAAAAACAGAGGGCAACTTAAACAATATAAAGCTTAACCACGAGCTAAGTTTATATTAGATCTAAAAGCTAAAACGTGCGGAGCAATCACCATGAATGAAAAAAATGATCCCAGAAATGACAGAACAGAAGTCACACTAAAAATAAAGCCAAATCAAAAAGAACAAAAATAACCATAAATAAGTATGATTTCGCCCCCCCCCCCCTTCTGGCCCTTAAAAGGGGATGGTGAAACAAAATTTTTGAAGAAACCTATGAAGATAAGGTCCTTTTTACAATACCTAAACTAATTTCCTAAAATATTTTATGTCAATATGTTTTTCTACGAATTTTTTAGGTGTTACCAACTCCAGACACTCCCCCTAGTCTTAAAAGTTTAAAATATCGATAATGCTTTCAATGAAAAGCTAATTTACAGCTTAAATAGAAAAATTTCATTCATCACTATTTAGAAACTCTAAGTTTGTTTTCCATAAATTTAAAACAAATGGCTTTAAAAGGAAGGTAAGATTAATAAAATGTATTACATATCAGGTTTTTAGAAATAAATTGATTGTTCAAATCAATTGATATGGGAAACAATTTCTCAAAGTTTAAGCAGTATTTAATTATTTTAACGTTAAATTAAAGAAAAATAGTTATTTTGTATATAGTAAAGTGCTAACGAAACTCTAGTATGAACTCAAACTATGAGTTGAGATCAATTTTCTAACGTTGTTTACAAGCTTCGTAGAAAATTTCGTCAGATATAGCATATGGAAATGCTGAATTTGGCTATTTTCTGATTTAACCTATTTGTTCCCTTATCTAGGGAACAAATAGAAATATCACGCTTGACAACAGGTTTACATCGATTCCGTTTGCAACAGAACTACTGAAAAATCGTATCGATTGACGACAGTTGGGATAGTTGGGACAATGGGAGAATTACAGGAATCTCAATGTTTTGTTTCGATCAGGAGCTGATTCTAGTGTCATATCTGGCTAAGCTATCTAAAATGATTCTGCTTCTGTCAACTTTTTATGAGTTTATCAGTATCACGCATCCAATCCAGAAGCCTGATATCATTGAATACTATAGTAACACCAAAGGCGGTGTTCAAGCATTTGACCAACTGTGTAGTTCAATGTCAACCGCTCGGAAGACCAGCAGGTGGCCCATGTGCATGTCTTATGGGCTGATCAACATCGAGTGCATCAACAGTTATGTCTTCTACCCCTTCACTATCTCCAAATCAGGTGGATAACCCCATTTACGAAAGGCTTTTGTGAATGTTCTGCTCAAAGAGTTGGCCCAGCCGTATATGGCTACTCGTTTAGAAACCAGCATCCGATCAGACTCGACATCAATCAAACAGCGTTTGAAACACTTTTTACAGAATAAAACTATTATCAATCCCCTTTAGGATCAATCCCTTTTAAGATAAATAACAAATCATTTTAGGATTGTTGCTTTATTTTTTTTTCTCGTTTGATTTTGTATCACTTCTGCACGATGGCTCATTTCAATGCCTGGTTGTCGTTTTGGTTTTAAAAAGGACATGCCATGATTAGTTTGTAGAAAAGTTCAAATTAAGTCCATCTTTATAGCATTAGGAATAGGACTATAGACTAGCCTTAGAGTTTGTATCATAGCCTAAAATTCACTGTTGTATAGAGACAAATAACCACATTTTCAGAGTTCATCTTATGTCTTATTTGATCTTCATTTCAAGTAATACTAAAGCATATTTCTTACATTTGAAGGTTGTTTAATAATCACTATTGATATTATAGCTTATAGCACTATTGAAAATTATTCCAAAATGCTACCAGATTAATCAATCCAATAATCTGTATGCTGTTCAATTACTTAGCGGTTATTAAAAAAACATTTAATTCTACGCTTATTTTTTTAAGATAATTTTAATTGTATATGGAAAGTTACTGATGTCACAACTGGTGTAAGACTATGAAAAGCTTTATAGATTAGTTTATTGTTGTCAGGCTTCGTACTCTCTTTTCACTCCCAAATTAATATTCCTGTTTTTAATACTTGATTTTTGTGTTTTCAGTAAAACACTAGTTTTCTGTAATCATAGAAACACATAGAAACTTATTTGTTGCTTTATTTGTACTAGTTTGATTGATATATATTAGATAGACCGTGAAGCAATAATTTTTGTCCGTTTTGAGTTTCAACTTCGCTCTTTACTTCCCTTGGAAAAACTTTGTTTTTTTAGGTTAATAATAGATACTGAAAAGCACAAACAATTGATTTTTGGTACTTTCAAATCAATTACCTATCGCAGAATTTTCAATCGATAGCAACTTGGTCCTCTTTGAGGTAAAATCGTAGTTTGGTCCCACAAAATGTCAAAAAAGCCAACAGTTGGCGTGGCAGAGTCACTTAAAAAGGGCACGAGAACTTTTGTTTTACGTTGGAATGAGCTCCCTCCAGATTTTTTAGAGCATTTGGATTGATAGGATCACCCTTGGAAAAAAACAAAAAACAAAAACAAATAAAATCAACATGCATCCACGATCTTTCTTCTGGAAAAATAAAGCAAAATCCCATATTTTAGTAGATTGGACCTGGAAACCTCTACGATTGGGGTTCTCTGATACGATTTATCTTATAATGTGATTTTTACTATCGTCGCTCTCTTTTTTGGGGTTGTTTTCCCCCTTTTTCAGAAATCAGGTAAATTTTCTCAAGCTCGTAGTTTATGGTGGGTAACAATTAACTTAGTGAGAATCAGCCAGGAATCAGCATAAAAAGCCAATTCTGTTGATGTGTCAACTGTCATCAAAATCGCGAATATTGGCTCGAATCACTCCCCGCTTATAGCTCATTAGCACGAACTATTTGATAAGATTTTCTTGTGATAAGCAATTTTATTCGAAACTGTTTTTTTTTCAGTTGAGTGTGAGGTTTGAAAGAAACAGTGTCAACTTGACAGCTGGATTGTAGGTTCAAATTTAGTTTTTATTCTGCTATTCTGTATGAAAGACCTTAAGGCGAACTGGCCAGCCATGACAAAGAGCAGCAAAGAGAGAAATCTTAACAATGAACAAACAAGCGGGACTACAGCCTGTAGAAAGCTAGATAAAAACGACAAGAAAATCATAACATGGTTTCTATGTAGGGTGGGTACGTTTGAGTATGGACCGTTAGAAATATGAAAATCTTGGCAAAACCCCACTTTAGGGGCTTTCGCGATTTTGGACAGCTGTTGATCTAGGACAGGTAAATGGAGCTTTTGGGAATGAAATCATAGCCAAGATATCCCATCGGAAGTTTTTTTTAAGTTCCTATTTCTACTCTTTCTGTAGTCATTTCTAAGACATAGAAAATTACATAAAGACAAGTCTACATCTGTTTTAATCTTGGGAAAAAACAAATCTTTCCGTAGCTTTGCTTTGAATATGATTTTTTTAATTCTAGGTTTCAGACATAACAGATTAAGATTAATTATATAACAATAGGCAATAATAAAATATATGATTAACAAAACGAACTGACCCTTTTGCCAGGAATTCTCGCCGTTTAAAATTTTACTGAGCTTTGTTTCATTTTGCATGTAAAGTTAGTTGCTCTTTTTATTTGAAAATTTTCTTCTAACTGTATTAAAAAATAAATTATTCCTATGAAAATATGTTCCTTTGTCCTCATCCACGACTGCTATTCTGGTATCCGCCCCGCTGTGAAATTATCTGCAGGACCCAATGATCACTTCACGAAAGTTTAGCTAAGGCTTACAAAAAAGGTCATTTATACAAGATGTACTGTTTATTAAAATTCAAACAATTCCTTATGGTAATTCTTTTCTTTTTTGATATCTAAGCCAAAAGCCAATTATTGCCTTCTATATAGTCCTAAGTCCCCATAACTTCCATGTTTTACAATATAATTACTATAGAAAAATGTTACAGTAATTGGACAAACCTTCCCAGAAGAAATGAGTTAGACCCGTCCAAAAATCTGTTATAAGAATCATGGCCGTGCCGTTTGTTTTTTGAATTGTATCCTTACCTTAGTCACCATTGAATGAAGAACTACATGAAGGTTATTTCTGTTTAGCACAGGCTTTAAGTACCCTTCAAAAGTGTTCCACCTCTTCCCTTCAAATATATTCATCTCATTCTTAACTAGGTCATCTAGATTTACGGTTGAATTTTGTCTAGTTCGAAGCTCTGTCAAAGCTTGGTGAAATATTTCACTGACTCGAGATTGTGGTGTGCTTACACGAACATGGCCCTTAGAACAATTGCGTCTATTTGAATAATTCCAAACTAAAGTTTGCCTACCTGAAAAGTAAATACCAATTGTAAGAAAACTGCAAAGAGAGTATATTCCTTTGGCATAAGTTATGATCATTTTTGGTGAATTAAGTTCGATCACAGTTACCATGCTTATCATATTATATCATACACAAGCCCTTGTTGCTTGCAGAAAGCCCACTTCCTGGGTTTCTTTTCACCTCTCTCCTCTCACTTAGCTTTCTATGGTTGAATGATCCAAGCTTTCACCCTTGCAAATGGCCCTTACTCGTGAGCGACCTAAGAGGGACAATAGCCTTCATAAATGGGACGTCGCTTTGGTCAGGTGGAGATCGGGCCCCCACTTGACTTGAATCTTTGGTTTTCATAAATGACAAATCAATTCACTGACTTCGTTGGACCTCACACAATATTTTCTCACCCATCCTCTGATTTTGCTAACCAGAGTTGCCATCCCAAGCTTTTTTCCTCAAAAGGGTTTTTGCTTCACTGGGGTTCTCCTGCTATGCAGATGTTCTTGAGTAAAATTGTATATAAAGTTGTAAATAAAAGTGATATACACAATAATATAAGTTGTTATTTAAGCAGAATATATATAGATCTATAAAATGATGATTCCTAAAAGTATTTTTTGGCATTTGTTTGTAAATTTCTGAGGCATTTTCAGCAAATTCTTCAGTGAGTTTTCCCCCATTCGCACTACGATTTCGTTACTATCTTAAATTGATTTACACTACGTTTGAACTATTTTGAATACACTTTGCCAGTGATTGCTCTTTGTACGATTTACAACTTTGTTGGGCTGCAGATCCCTAAACGGTATAAATTAAAAAAAAAGTTATGTGATACTCAGTGTCTACTCACCGCCAAATTTTCAAACTTTAAAACCGTGGATTTCTTATTATGTTTAAGAGGTAATTACTTGGCCAAAAAAAAAAAAAAAAAAAAAAAAAAAAAAAAAAAAAAAAAAAAAAAATTTCGGCCAAAACCAGCAATTGAGACAAATGTGCATTTGAACGAGGCTCACACCTTACACAACCAACCAACTACCTAGGACCAAACAGTATACCCAAACCAACAACCAAATAGAAAAGTCCAAATCCATGCAAAGTTGTCATCAATAAATGTAAGTCGTTGTAAAATTACCCACAAAAGCACCTTAAATCTAGCAAAATATTTCCAAGTAAAACCTTCCATTTAGGGCTCATCAGAAGAATACCACCGGCCTTAACGGGTTTCGAGGCTTTACATTCTTTACCCAGCACGGTGGCGCCTCTACCATAAGATCTATATGGTAACCCTATGTCAGGTCAAACCTGTGAAATACATTAAAATGTGAAGCTATTAAAAATTACATACAAACAGTGTTTCAATGTTTCCATATTCAAATCCCAGAGGTCACTGAAAGAGACCATTCTGGAACAAATTAAGACATGTCCAGATGTATCTTTTATTGGTATCTGGAACCAATTACCAATTTAAACATACTCAAGCTTGTTTAAAACCCATAGAAAACTCAAATTGCGAGATATTATATTAAAATATCATTCAGTATTTATTTATAATTTTTTGTATATTTACTTAAGAGTTCATGATACATGAAACTAAATTTTTTGAATTGCCAACTAATTTTTTTGGCTGAAAAACCTCTTAAGATCAGTTTTTCGCTCAGCTTTTTACATCTATTTTTAAAATCTGTGTAATTACTACATATTATTGCATACCTAAATAATTGGGAATAATAAGCCGAATAAGTAATATTTGAATGTATATTACTTTCAAGATATGGAAAATTAATTACATCAAAATTAAAATCATCCGTTTTATTATATAATTTAAAAACTAATTTATTATTATTTGAAATATTAATATTTAAATCTAAGAAATGGTCGGAGTGTCCCATCCCATGGCTAGGCTCAAGAATTACCTCTTGTGGATAAATATTTTTTGAAATCTCAATAAACTCTGAACAATTTATTACCAAGAGATCTTCCAGATATCTTTTATTATTTGAAAGGTTATATTTTACGTTGCTTGGGCTGTTTTTATTTATCATATAATCATATTCTAATTGACTTAAAAACAGGTCTGCTATGAATGGACTTGCATTCCCACCCATAGGAATGCCTACAGTTTGTTTATATAAATTCCCACTAAATCTTATAAATGTATTAAATAGAACAAATTCCAGTAAATCGCATACCATATCCAAGCTATAACATCTTGAATTAATAGTGCTTCTAAAGAAATTCGTCCATCGGGCTTTATTATTAAAAGTATCAACTTTCAAAAATCCGATATTAGACAAAAGAAAAGATTTCTTTATCACCGTTTTCAATTTTTCGAATACTAAATTTAGTTACAAATTTTTATAAAAAGTATTAAAATCAAATTAATCGAATTTTTTAGCTGAAATCAGTCACCAAAGAATCTATCACTTGTAACGAGTTATTAACACTCCAATATGGGTTAAAGTTAGAAAATTTTTTAATTCCAGAGCAAAATGTTTTAAATTTATTTCTAATTTCACCTAAAATTAAAGATAAATCAGTAGCCGCAATTCTGGTTGGACACCTTTCTGCCCCAGCAATAAAACGTGGTTTTGGTGTATTTTTGTGAAATTTTATCGTCCAATATAAGAAAGGAAACTGTTTTTCATTATCATTTATTTTAATATTGAATTTTTTAAAAATTCTTTCTTTTATATTTTCAATTAAACTATTCTCCTCCATATGTGCCTTTTCGTATTTATTTGTTGTTTGTAACTCTTTTGATAAAATATCACAATAGTTTCTGACAAATTATGGCAAAATTATTGCTAGCCTTATCAACTGGTACAATTATAAATTCAGTCTGTAAATGAGCAAGTGCTTGTTTCATATTAGCATTATAAAATATTGATTTTTTCAAAGAATCTGTAGGATTAATTAAATACACTTTATTTCTTACACTAGTCAAAATCAAATTTATAAAATTCTGAAATCTATCTATAGTAATTTTCTCCTTCTTGCACCAATTATCAATAAATAATTTTAAATCATTCTTTAATCCCCTAAGAATATCTGCTGGCCTCATGTGGTAAGAAAGACGGAATTTAGCCCCCATTTTTATTATCTTTTGAAGATCACGATGCTTTATAATGGACAAATCTCCCGTTACAATATGCTTATGAGTTTGATCCACAATTCGGTAAAAAGTGCTCACAATTACAAACCGGTTTCCAATTACTCCCCCTGTCCAGTTTTTTAAGTATTGAATTATAGCTAAAAATCCTTTGACCAATTGTTTTTGAAAATTTATATGTTAAAATTGGACTACCATTATACACCAAATTACATGGAAGGGCATTCTTTACTCTCCGCTGGTTTAAGATTCTTGGCAAATTAATATCTTCTATTTGTTTAGAAAAAAAATTAATAGACAAATATAATCTATTATCCTTATTTACAATTTTTTCAGATTTATTGTATTTTGAGCTAAATTTTGATTTAGCTAAAATACAAACTGCATCATAAATTAATTTATTTTTTGAGTTACATGTTTTACTATTTTTTGCAATCCAGAAAACTTTTATTAAATTATTCTTTGATAACTTATTTAAAGATTGTAATAAACTAGTCATTCCATTATTCTCAAATATGTGACCTAAATCGATTAAAAATGCATTTAAATCTAAATAATTATTTTTATTATTTTTCCTATTTCCTCTTGATCGGTTTTTACGTTTAGTGGGGTAATTGAAAGAAGGGTGCTCCGTTAACCCATTGATACAATTAGCAACTACATTTGACATGTCTCCGTGTTTCGCAACTCGATCATTTAGCCCAAAAGGATACGCAGTACCCTGAGCATGGATCCAATACTCTTCTTGTCTGCGTAATTTATTATTTTTTTCCTCTTTAGTAAAGTTTTCTAGGTCCAGATTTTCTAAAATTGTAATAGTTAGATTATATACCGAGCAAGTACCATTATTACAATGTTGAACTAGATAATTATTAGTTTTTTCCTTGGTAATTGTAGTTTTATGTCCCGAAAATCTCTTATATATATTGTTAATTGTTTCCCCCACATATTGTAATTGACAATTTTTACATTCTAGTAAATAGATAATATTATTTGTTTTAAAATTTACCTATCCAGTTAATACACATTTAAACTTTTTATTATATAAAGTGCTTTTAACATAATTTCGAGGGATTAAGTTATCTTTAAAAATAAAACAACGACCATTACACTTACTAATATTCGGCAAACCCCTTTGAATATAATCCTTACCAATATTATTCAATATAAAATACGAAATCAAATACAGCCAAAACGACAAACAATAGAAAAATCCAAAACATCTCCAAAAGACAAGCCAAAAGTCCACAAGTAATAAGGTTAGTAGAGAGGGGGGTGTTACTCGTGTCACCCACCCCTGCTGCCACCTACAACTTTTTTAACACCATATATTGACACGAGAACCACGTGGTTTATGGTTTTTGTCAGTGAGAATTTGAAAAAACAGGAATTTTCTCACTTGGAAAAACATGAATTTTGTCGCATTTATGGTTGTTTTCATGGATGGATATGTGTTTTGTTCGATTTATTTGATGTTTTTCTCGGATGTCAACATCAAATTATGGATGTTTTATGGTTTTTGTCAGTGAGAATTTGAAAAACATGAATTTTCTCACATTTATGTCTGTTTTTCATGGATGTTTAATGGTTTTTGTCAGTGAGAATTTGAAAAACAGGGACTTTGTCACATTTATGGATGTCAACAGCAATTCATGTCTGTTTTATGGTTTTCTCACTGAGAATGAAAAAACAGGAATTTTCTCACTTGAAAAACAATGAATTTTGTCACATTTATGTCTGTTTTTATGGTTTTTGTCAGTGAGAATTTGAAAAACAGGAATTTTGTCACATTTTTGTATGTTTTTATGGTTTTTGTCAGTGAGAATTTGAAAAACAGGAACTTTCTCACTTGGAAAACCATAGACCACGTGGTGCTGTCACGAGTCAGAACACCTGTGCTGTCGACCTCAATTCACCTATCGTGAATCAATAATTCCCCTTAGAAACAACAAATTAATTTTCCTTTCTTGACAGATCAATCAATCAATGACATCATCTGTCAGACTTTAAAAATTTTCACCTAGAAACATTTTTCCAGGAATAGATCCAAAATCATTAATGTCTTTGCCTCGGGAACAGTTCTACTGCTCGAACTCCAAAGGATATTAATAACCAAAGGCCATGGAAACAATTAGGCAAGAAACATCTTAGCGATGAATTGTTTTAGCGCGCGAGAAGGTTTCATATTAATTTGAAATGCGTTAGCACAGAGATGCCAATAACAAAGGAACACGCTGAATTTACGTTTAGGGATTATTTGGGCGAAACCGTTTTAGACAGGTTATGGAACTATTTCGGCGAAACAGATAGAGACATTTTAAAAGAAGATTTTGAAGACATTTTGGAGGAGGTTTTGAGTGTGGTCGTTATAATACACAAGTTTCATTTGAACAGTGTTGTGAGGTCCTCTAACCCAACCCCAAAGGGTCCCAATCCTCCTACCCCAACCCCGAAGGAAGCCCCCGGTCCTCAAAGCCCCCCAAACTCCCAAAGGGCCACCGGCGCCCCCAAAGACCCACCCAGACCCCCAAAGGCCATCCCCAGGCCCCCAGGCTCCCAACTGTCCCCCCCCCCCGGACCCCCAAAGACCATCCCTGTGCTCCAAAGGCCCTCCCTGTGCCCCCAAAGGCCCTCCTCCGGTCCCCAAAGGCCCATCGAGCTCCCAAAGGACCAACGGGGTCCCAAAGGCCCTCCACCGGCCCCCACCTGCCCCAACCGCCCTCCCCTGGACCTCAACGGCCCCCCAGGGCTACCAAAGGACCAACGGGGTCCCAAAGGCCCACCACCGGTCCCCAAATGTCCCTCCGGCACCCAAAGGCCCACCCTGTGCCCCCAAGGCCAACCACCGGTCCCCAAAGGCCCAACGCGCTCCCAAAGGACCAACGCGGTCCCACCGGCCCTCCACCGGCCCCCACCTGCCCCCCCGGCCCACCCATCGTCCACCACGGCCCCCCAGGGCTCCCAAAGGACCACCGCGGTCACACCGGCCCACCCACGGTCCCCTAAGCTCCCACAGTTACACCAAGGCCATCCCAGTGTCCCACCGGCAAACCTCCTCTCCCCCCCGACCCCTCGAGAACCCACAGGACCAACGGGGTCCCAAAGGCCCTTCCACGGTCCCCCCATGTCCCCCCGGCCCTCACAGACCATCCCGGCGCCCCAAAGGCCTCCCCCGACCCCCACATGCCATCCCCGGTCCCCCCAAGCCCAGACACCGGTCCCCAAAGGGCCCCCCGCGCTCCCAAAGGGCCACCGGCGCCCCCAAAGGCCCACCCAGACCCCCAAAGACCATCTCCGGGCCACCCAAAGGCCCATCGAGCTCCCAAAGGACCAACGGGGTCCCAAAGGTCCTCCACCGGCCCCCAACTGCCCCAAATGCCCTCCCATGGTCCTCAAAGGTCCCCCGGGCTCCCAAAGGGCCACCGGCGCCCCAAAGGCCATCCAAACATCAAAGGCATCGTTTTCACTTTCATAGGTATGCGTTGTCTGAAACCTATAGTTTGGGGTGACTAGTTTGCTATTTTTGACTTTTCTGAGCTAGGTTTCTTAGCCGTTCTTAGGTGAGTGTTGTCTGAAACCTAGGATTTGGGATATGTACATTACTATTTCGGGCTTTTCTAAGCTAGATTTCTTAGTCTTTCATAGGTATGTGTTGTCTGAAACCTATGATTTGGGATGTGTGGGTTGCTATTTTTTGACTTTTCCGAGCTGGATTTCTTAGCGATTCATAGGTGAATGATGTCTAAAACTTGTGATTTGAGATGGTTAATTTGCTATTTCCGGCTTTTATTAGCTAGGTTTCATAGCCTTTCATAGGTGTGTGTTGTCAGAAAATTACGATTTGGGAATGTGTAGTTTGCTATTTGAACTTTTCAGAGCTAGAATTCGTAGTCCATCATTGGTGTTTGTTGTCTGAAACCAATAGTTTGGGATGACTAGTTTGCTATTTTAGACTTGTTCATTTTGAATTTCTGTCATGAAATGCAAGAGTTGGAAAATTAGGGTCTTAGTCCAACAGCTCAGTATTAGGGTCCCAGTCCACCAGCCTAAACGGTGGAAATTCACTAGCTCAGAATTGGGGTCTTAGTCCACCAGCCTGAACGGTTGAAATTCACATTAGACGACACAAAAACTTACACACACACAAAAACTTACACACACACACAAAAACTTACACACACGCACAAAAACTTACACACACACATACATGAAAACTTACACACACACACATTAAAAATGACACACATACACAAAAAAATACACACAAACACTAAGAAAAATACACACACACACACACACACACAAAAACTTACACACACACACACACACACACACACACAAACAAAAACAATAAAACGAAAAAAAACATGCACACAAAAACTAACATGCACACAAAAACTTACACACACACACACACACACACACAAAACTAAAACACACACACACACACCAACACTCACACACACACACACACAAAAACAGACACACACACAAAAAAACACACACACACACACACACGCACACAAAAACTTACACAAGAAAACAAAAAAAACACACACACACACGCACAAAAACTTACACACACACACACACACACACACACAAACTTACACACACACACACATGAAAACTTACACACACACACCAAAACTTACACACACAAAAACTTACACGCACACACACACACACACACACACAAAAACTTACACATGCACGCGAAAACTTACATGCACACAAAAACTTACATGCACACAAAAACTTACACACACACACACACACACACACACACAAAACTTACACAAACAAACACACTAAAACTCACACACACACACGCAAAAAATTACACATACACAAAAACTTACAAACACACAAAAACTTAAACAATAACACAAAAAAACTCACACACACACACTCAAAAAAACATACACACACACACACACACACATAAACAAAACTCACACACACACACGCGAAAACTAACACACACACTCCAAAACTTACACACACACAAAAACTTACACATGCACACTAAAACTTTCACAAACACACAATATATATAACACACAGTCGTAAACACTTACACACACACACACACACAAACTTACACACACACACACACACACACACACAAACATACACACACACACACACACACAAAAATTAACACAAACACACAAAAACAAACATGCACACAAAAACTAACAAGCACACAAAAACTTACACACACACACACACACACACACACACAAAACTTACACACACACACACACACACACGAAAACTCACACACATACACGCCAAAAATTACACACACACACAAAAAATTACACACACACACACACACACACACACACACACACACACACACACACACACACACACAAACACTGACAAATGAACACAAAAAAACTCTCAAACACAAGAACACACAATTACACACACACACACACACACACACAAAACATCCACAAAAACAAACACAAGAAAAAAAAACCACACACGACAAAACATACAAAAACACAAAAAAAAAAACACACAACAACAAAAAAAAACAAAAAAAAACACACACACACACGCACAAACACAAAAAAAAAAAAACACAAAAACCAACAAAAACACACACACACACACACACACAAACTTAACGAATTGTAAGTAAGGAGCGTCCCGGCTCAATGGTAACCGAAACTCTTGAAAACAGGTTTTTAGCTCCATGAAGGTAAAGCAAGTTGACATTTCCTTTAAAGAATCAGATTTCAATGTTGATTTTAAATATATAGTTTAGTCCTACCCATCAAAAGTTACGCGCCTGAGAAAATATGGCTGATTTCCGGAAAATGGGGGAAATACCCCTAAAAGTTATAAAACCTTAATGAAAATCACATCATCATATTCATCGTACCAAAGGTTCAAGACCTGAGCTAAACTAAGAGGTTTCAATTTCAGGAAAAAATTACATTTAGACAACATTTGACAATTTACCAAATTTTAAAGTTTTTGTTAGAACCTCGGGTATGCATTTTCATCATATTTTGCTTATTTTCGTTGGAAAACACACTGAAATGACATATTATTGGACTCACATCAAACATTGTCGGATTTGCATTTGAAGAACCTTCCATCATTTTCTATCTTGTCCTCTATTTCAACATATACTGACTTTCAAAGCTTTTCAAAGCTCTTAAATATACTTACCTAACGGTTATTTATTTACGAAATCGTGCAAACTGTTGATTTAGAACAATAATTACCTTTCTATATATCAATTAACACTCACTAGAATTGCAACTTTAGGTTAAGACCACTTAACCTAACCTAACCTATCCTGGGGATGGATATCCCGACTATGCCGCCTTCGGCCTGTGGGCCCTGGGGTGGGGATCGGCCACTTAACAAAAACACACACAACCTTCTATTTTTTTTTTTCCAAAGAAAATTTTTAAAATTTTTTTTAAATTTTATAGACCTTAAAAAGTTCCGTTTTTTTTTTTTTTTTTTTTTTTTTTATAGTTTATAATTTATTTTTTTTTTTGGGGGAGGGGGGGGTGGTGGATTTAAATGTAGAGTATAACCAAACCAAACCTGTTATTCCTAATAAAGATCTTAATATGGCTTTTCAGTGTGTTTTCCAAAGAAAATATTTAAACTACGATGAAAATACGTACTAGCTACTAAAGTTCCGTTTTTTATATTTTCGGTATGCAGGTTTTACAACGAAAATATTTAAATACGATGAAAATTCATTCCTAGAAATTTTTGAGTTTGGGAGGAATGGGAGATTTGAACAGCCTCGGGAAAATGTGGGTTGGGGGACCGGGGGGGGGGGGGATTTCGAGAGCGAGGGTTGAGGCGGGTGGCACCCCCACTCCTATAGACTTGTCTGTCTAGTCTTGTATATCAAAGTTAAAGACCATAGTTTTCATGCCCCCCTCGTGTCATTTAAGTTGTAATAGCATTGATTTTGGGGCATATTTCAAAATAACTTTTATAAATTTTTCTTCTTTTTTCTTTCTGATTCACAAGAAGTGTGAAATCCCCGAGTTGATCAATCTTTGATAGTTTTACAGAAATTCTCACCCTCATTGATGCTTTCCTATGTCCAAAGAAATCGAACGTAGCAATTAATTAATCTGCTTTTGAAGATGTCTCGTGTCTCGTTTGACATAATTAGTCTATGCAATGTAAGAAGTATTGTTTTGAAAGCATTCTCCGCGAGTGAAAAGTTGCAATTCTAGTGAGTGTTAATTGATATATAGAAAGGTAATTATTGTTCTAAATCAACAGTTTGCACGATTTCGTAAATAAATAACCGTTAGGTAAGTATATTTAAGAGCTTTGAAAAGCTTTGAAAGTCAGTATATGTTGAAATAGAGGACTAGATAGAAAATGATGGAAGGTTCTTCAAATGCAAATCCGACAATGTTTGATGTGAGTCCAATAATATGTCTTTTCAGTGTGTTTTCCAACGAAAATAAGCAAAATATGATGAAAATGAATACCCGAGGTTCTAACAAAAACTTTAAAATTTGGTAAATTGTCAAATGTTGTATAAATGTAATATTTTCCTGAAATTGAAAACTCTGAGTTTAGCTCAGTGATTGAACCTTTTGTACTATGAATATGATTATGTGATTTTAATTAAGGTTTGATAACTTTTAGGGGGTATTTCCCCCCATATTAAGAAAATCAGCCATATTTCTCAGTCGCGGAGCTTTTGATGGGTCGGACTCAACTCTATATTTAAAATCAGCATTGAAATCTGATTCTTTAAAGGAAATGTCAACTTGCTTTACCTTCATGGAGCTAAAACCTGTTTTCCAGAGTTTCGGTTACCAGTGAGCAGGGGCGCTCCTTACATACAATTCGTTAACACGAAGTCTTTGAACACGATCGAATGACTCGAATAGAAATCAGACTTTCTCTTAGCTAGTTGAAAATGTGTATGAATTCTACATTTTTAGCTGTATTTCAGTGGTAATACAGGATCATATTTCATTTTTTATACCTTTATTTTCTCTTGCGCGTAACTTTTGATGGGTAGGACTAAACTATATATTTAAAATCAGCATTGAAATCTGATTCTTTAAATGAAATGTCAACTTGCTTTACCTTCATGGAGCTAAAAACCTGTTTTTCAATAGTTTCTGATACCATTGAGTCGGGGCACTCCTTACTTACAATTCGTTAACACGAAGTATTTGAACACGATCACATGACTCGAATATAATTCAGAATGTCTCTTAGATAGTTGAAAGTGTGTATGAATTCTTCATTTTTAGCCATATTGCAGAGGTCATAAAGGAACATTTGCATTTTTTCTAACTTTTGTGTGTTTTCGCAACAGAATGGCCCATATTTAAAACACTTACCCTTAGCTAGTTGAAAATGTGTATGAATTCTTCATTTTTTACCCATATTGCAGAGGTAATAAAGGAATATTTGTATTTTTTCTAACTTTTGCGTGTTTTCGCAATAGAATGGCTCATATTTAAAACACTTAACCTTAGCTAGTTGAAAATGTGTATGAATTCTTCATTTTTAGCCGTATTGCAGAGGTAATATAGGGATATTTTGTATTTTTACTTCTGACTTTTGTGTGTTTTCACAAAAGAATGTCACATATATAAAAAAATTACAATTGGCTACTTGAAAATGTGTATGAAATCTTCATTTTTAGCCGTTTTTCAGAGGTAATAATGGAACATTTTTCATTTTTTCTAACTTTTGTGTGTTTTTCGCAACAGAATGTCCCATATATGTAAACAATGGGCAAAGTTTATAACTTGAAACCCGTCCCCCGAGAGCTGTGGGGGACTTAAGTTATCCTAATGGACATAGTTATCATAATTTCAACCCTGCTGAACAAAATGGATATCTCAAAATTTTGATGAGGTGACCTTTGGAAAAAAATGAGCGTCGGAGGGGGGCCTTGTTGCCCTCCATTTTTTTGTCACTTAAAAAGTGGCCTTTGATTCTTTAAAGGAAATTTCAACTAGCTTTAACTTCATTGGAGCTAAAACATGTTTTCAAGAGTTTCGGTTACCATTGAGCAGGGACACTCCTTACATACAATTCATTAACACTAAGTCTTTGAACACGATCGCATGATTCGAATAGAATTCAGAATGTCTCTTAGCTACTTGAAAATGTGTATGAATTCTACATTTTTAGCTGTATTGCAGTGGTAATAAGGGAACATTTTACATTTTTTCTAACTTTATGTGTTTTCGCAACGTAATGGCTCATATTTAAAACACTTAACATGAGCTAGTTGAAAATGTGTATGAATTCTTCATTTTTAGCCGTATTTAAGAGGTAATAAAGGAATATTTGTATTTTTTTCTAAATTTTGCGTGTTTTCGCAATAGAATGGCTCATATTTAAAACACTTAACCTTATCTAGTTGAACATGTGTATTTATTCTTAATTTTTATCCGTATTGTTGAGGTAATATAGGTATATTTTGTATTTTTTTCGTACCTTTGTGTGTTTTCGCAACAGAATGGCTCATATTTAAAAAAATTACCCTTAGCTAGTTGAAAATATGTATGAATTATTCATTTTTAGCCGTTTTTCAGAGGTAATAAAGGAATATTTTGTATTTTTTCTAACTTTTGTGTGTTTTCGCAACAGAATGGCTCATATATGTAAACAATGGGCAAAGTTTATAACTTGCAGCCCTTCCCCCGAGAGCCATGTAAGTTTTTGCGTGTGGGTGTAAGTTTTTGTGTGTCTAAGCTTTTGCGTGTGGATATAAGTATTTTGTGTGTTTGTGTAAGTTTGTGTGTGTGTGAGTGTGTGTGTGTGTGTGTGTGTGTGTGTGTGTGTGTGTGTGTGTGTGTGTAAGTTTGTGTGTGTGTGTGTGTGTATGTGTGTGTGTGTGTCTGTTTGTTTTTGTGTGTGTAATTTTTTTTGTGTGTGTGTTTTTTTTCGTGTGTGTGTGTGTGTGGAAGTTTTGTGTGTGTGTGTGTGTGTGTGTGTAAGTTTTTGTGAGTGTGTGTGTTATTTTTTTTTTTTAATGTGTAAGTTTTTTTTTGTGTGTGTGTGGGTGTTTGTTTGTTTTTGTGTGTTTGTGTTTTTATGTTTTTTTGTTTGTTTTATTTTGGGCTTGTGTTTTTGTGTGTTCGTGTGTGTGTGTGTGTGTAAGTTTTGTGTGTGTGTGTGTGTGTGTGTGTGTGTGTAAGTTTTTGTGTTAATGTAAGTTTTTTTGTGAATGTAATTTTTATTGTGCATGTTTAAGAGTGTTTGTGTGTTTGTGTGTGTGTAAGTTTGTGTGTGTGTGTGTGTGTGTGTGTGTTAGTTTGTGTGTGTGTGTGTGTGTAAGTTTTGACGTGTGTGTGTAAGTTTTTGTGTGTGTGTGTGTAAGTTTTCGTGTGCATGTGTAAGTTTTTGTGTGTGTGTAAGTTTTGGAGTGTGTGTGTAAGTTTTCTCGTGTGTGTGTGTGAGTTTTTTGTATGTGTGTGTGTGTGTGTGTCTAAGTTTTTGTGCGTGTGTGTGTGTGAGTTTTTTTGTTTTAATGTGTAATTTTTTGTGTTTGTGTTATTTTTTTTGTATGTTTCAGTTTTGGCGTGTGTGTGTGTGATTTTTCTTTTGTGTGTTTGTGTAAGTTTTGTGTGTGTGTGTGTGTGTGTGTGTAAGTTTTTGTGCATGTGTGTGTGAGTTTTTTTTGTTCATGTGTTAGTTTTTGTGTATGTGTGTGTGTGTTGATTTATGTGTGTGTTTGTGTGTGTGTGTGTTTGTTTGTTTGTTTATGTGTGTTTTTTTTTGCGTGTGTGTGTGTGTGTTCGTGTTTGTTTGTTTGTGTGTTAGTTTTGTGTGTGTGTGTGTGTGTGTGTGTGTGTAATTTTTTGTTTGAATGTAATTTTTTGTGTGAATGTAAGTTTTAGTGTGAATGTGTAAGTTTTTGTGTGTGTGTGTGTGTGTGTGTGTTTGTTTTTGTGTGTGTGTCTGTTTTTGTGTGTGTGTGTGTGTGAGTTAGTTTTTGTGTGTGTAAGTTTTCGTGTGTGTGTGTGTAAGTTTTTGTGTGCATGTGTAAGTTTTTGTGTGCGTGTAAGTTTTTGTGTGTGTGTGTGTGTAAGTTTTTTTGTGTTCATGTGTAAGTTTTTGTGTGTATGTTTGTGTTTGTGTTTGTTTGTGTTTTTGTGTGTGTGTATGTTTTTGTGTGTTTGTAAGTTTTTGTGTGTTTGTAAGTTTTGGCGTGTGTGTGTAAGTTTTCGTGTGTGTGTGTGTGTGTGTGAGTTTTGTGTGTGTGTGTGTGTGTGTGTGTGTGTGTAAGTTTTTTTGTGAATGTAAGATTTTTTGTTCATGTTAGTTTTCGTGTGCATGTGTCATGTTTTGTGTGTGTGTGTGTGTGTGTGAGTTTGTGTGTGTGTGTGTGTGTAAGTTTTGACGTGTGTGTGTAAGTTTTCGTGTGTGTGTGTGCAAGTTTTCGTGTGGATGTGTAATTTTTTGTGTGTGTGTAAGTGTTTGCGTGTGTATTTAAGTTTTCGTGTGTGTGTGTGTGAGTTTTGTGTATGTGTGTGTGTGTGTGTGTCTAAGTTTTTGTGAGTGTGTGTGTGTGAGTTTTTTTGTGTTATTGTGTAAGTTTGTGTGTGTGTTTAATTTATTTTGTGTGTGTAAGTTTTTGCGTGTGTGTGTGTGTGAGTTTTCGTGTGTGTGTTTGTGTATTTTTTGTGTGTGTGTGTGTGTGTGTGTTTGTTATTTTTTGTGTCATTTTAAGTTTTTGTGAGCTTTATATATTTCTCTTTATTGTTTAATTTTGTGTGTGTGTGTGTGTGTGTGTGTGGGTGTTAGTTTGTGTGTGTGTTAGTTTTGGTGTGTGTGTGTATGTTTTCATGTGTGTGTTTGTTAGTTTGTGTGTGTGTGTGTGTGTGTGTGTGTGTATGTTTTTGTGCATGTGTGTGTGATTTTTTTTTGTGTTGATGTGTAAGTTTTTGTGTGTGTGTGTGTGTGTGTGTTTATGTTTTTGTGTGTTTGTATGTTTTGGTGTGTGTGTGTGTGTGTGAGTTTTCGTGTTTGTGTGTGTGTGTAAGTTTTGTGTGTGTGTGTGTGTGTGTGTTTAAGTTTTTGTGTGCATGTTAGTTTTTGTGTACATTTAATTTTTCGTGTTCTTGTTTTAGTTTGTGTGTGTGTGTGTGTGTGTGTGTGTAAGTTTTTGTGTGTGTGTGTGTGTGTGTGTGTGTGTAATTTTCATCGTGTGTGTGTAATTTTTTTTGTATGTGTGTAATTTTTAATGTGTGTGTGTGTAAGTTTTTTTGTGTGTGTGTTAGTTTTTGTGTGTGTGTGTAAGTTTTTGTGCGTGTGTGTAAATTTTTGTGTGTGTGTAAGTTTTTGAGTCGTCTAATGTGAATTTCAACCATTCAGGCTGGTGGACTAAGACCCCAATTCTGAGCTAGTGAATTTCCACCGTTTAAGCTGGTGGACTGGGTCCCCAATACTGAGCTGTTGGACTAAGACCCTAATTTTCCAACTCTTGCATTTCATGACAGAAATTCAAAATGAACAAGTCTGAAATAGCAAACTAGTCATCCCAAACTATTGGTTTCAGACAACAAACACCAATGATGGACTACGAATCCTAGCTCTGAAAAGTTCAAATAGCAAACTACACATGCCCAAATCGTAATTTTCTGACAACACACACCTATGAAAGGCTATGAAACCTCGCTAATAAAAGCTGGAACTAGCAAATTAACCATCTAAAATCACAAGTTTCAGACAGCACTCACCTATGAATGGCTAAGAAATCCAGCTCGGACAAGTCAAAAAATAGCAACCCACACATACCAAATCATAGGTTTCAGACAACACATACCTATGAAAGACTAAGAAATCTAGCTTAGAAAAGCCCGAAATAGTAATGTACATATCCCAAATCCTAGGTTTCAGACAACACTCACCTAAGAACGGCTAAGAAACCTAGCTCAGAAAAGTCAAAAATAGCAAACTAGTCACCCCAAACTATAGGTTTCAGACAACGCATACCTATGAAAGTGAAAACGATGCCTTTGATGTTTGGATGGCCTTTGGGGCGCCGGTGGCCCTTTGGGAGCCCGGGGGACCGTTGAGGACCATGGGAGGGCATTTGGGGCAGTTGGGGGCCGGTGGAGGACCTTTGGGACCCCGTTGGTCCTTTGGGAGCTCGATGGGCCTTTGGGTGGCCCGGAGATGGTCTTTGGGGGTCTGGGTGGGCCTTTGGGGGCGCCGGTGGCCCTGTGGGAGCTCGGGGGGACCTGGGGGGCCCGGGGTAGGGGCGGGGGGCGTCCGGGGATGGCATTGGGGGGTCTGGGTAGGCCTGGGGGGTGCCGGTATGGACAGTGAGGGCCGGGAGGAGAGGTGGGGACTGGTGATGGTCTTGTTGGATCCGGTTGGGCCGTTGTGTTCTCGAGGGTCCTGTGGGGCCCGGAGGAGTGCCTTTGGGACCCAGCGAGGGCCTTTGGGTGCCGGTGGGACCTGTGGGGTCAGGTGGAGGGCCGTTGTGACCCCGTTGGTCCGTTGGGAGCCCTGGGGGGCCTTTGGGGACCAGTGGAGGGCCTTTGGGGCAGTTGGGGCCCGGTGGAGGGCCTTTGGGACCCCGTTGGGCCTTTGGGAGCTCGTTGGGCCTTTGGGGACCGGAGGAGGGCCTTTGGGGGCGCCGGGAGGGCCTTTGGGTGCCTGGGGGACATTTGGGGACCGGTGGAGGGCCTTTGTGACCCCGTTGGGCCTTTGGGAGCCCTGGGGGGCCTTTGAGGACCAGGGGAGGGCCTTTGGGTCAGTTGGGGGCCGGTGGAGGGCCTTTGGGACCCCGTTGGTCCTTTGGGAGCTCGATGGGCCTTTGGGGACCGGAGGAGGGCCTTTGGGGGCACAGGGAGGGCCTTTGGAGCACAGGGATGGTCTTTGGGGGTCCGGGGGGGGGGACAGTTGGGAGCCTGGGGGCCTGGGGATGGCCTTTGGGGGTCTGGGTGGGTCTTTGGGGGCGCCGGTGGCCCTTTGGGAGTTTGGGGGGCTTTGAGGACCGGGGGCTTCCTTCGGGGTTGGGGTAGGAGGATTGGGACCCTTTGGGGTTGGGTTAGAGGACCTCACAACACTGTTCAAATGAAACTTGTGTATTATAACGACCACACTCAAAACCTCCTCCAAAATGTCTTCAAAATCTTCTTTTAAAATGTCTCTATCTGTTTCGCCGAAATAGTTCCATAACCTGTCTAAAACGGTTTCGCCCAAATAATCCCTAAACGTAAATTCAGCGTGTTCCTTTGTTATTGGCATCTCTGTGCTAACGCATTTCAAATTAATATGAAACCTTCTCGCGCGCTAAAACAATTCATCGCTAAGATGTTTCTTGCCTAATTGTTTCCATGGCCTTTGGTTATTAATATCCTTTGGAGTTCGAGCAGTAGAACTGTTCCCGAGGCAAAGACATTAATGATTTTGGATCTATTCCTGGAAAAATGTTTCTAGGTGAAAATTTTTAAAGTCTGACAGATGATGTCATTGATTGATTGATCTGTCAAGAAAGGAAAATTAATTTGTTGTTTCTAAGGGGAATTATTGATTCACGATAGGTGAATTGAGGTCGACAGCACAGGTGTTCTGACTCGTGACAGCACCACGTGGTTTATGGTTTTCCAAGTGAGAAAGCTCCTGTTTTTCAAATTCTCACTGACAAAAACCATAAAAACATACAAAAATGTGACAAAGTTCCTGTTTTTCAAATTCTCACTGACAAAAACCATAAAAACAGACATAAATGTGACAAAATTCATGGTTTTTCAAGTGAGAAAAATTCCTGTTTTTTCATTCTCACTGAGAAAACCATAAAACAGACATGAATTGCTGTTGACATCCATAAATGTGACAAAGTTCCTGTTTTTCAAATTCTCACTGACAAAAACCATTAAACATCCATGAAAAACAGACATAAATGTGAGAAAATTCCTGTTTTTTTCAAATTCTCACTGACAAAAACCATAAAACATCCATAATTTGATGTTGACATCCGAGAAAAACATCAAATAAATCGAACAACACACATATCCATCCATGAAAACAACCATAAATGTGACAAAATTCATGGTTTTTCAAGTGAGAAAATTCCTGTTTTTTCAAATTCTCACTGACAAAAACCATAAACCACGTGGTTCTCGTGTCAATATATGGTGTTAAAAAAGTTGTAGGTGGCAGCAGGGGTGCGTGACACGAGTAACACCCCCCTCTCTACTAAGGTTACTCTAACTAATTATACAAAAAAAAAAAAAAAAAAAAAAAAAAAAAAAAAAAAAAAAAACTACCCTAAATGGAACATTTGCTTATGCAACCCTTTTAAAATAAATGATAAATTCGCCAAATAATCATCAATTTCAGGTAAAACCTGGACCAGGGTTAAGGTCCATCGGGGAGGAATTTTTATGATTCCTCCACCAGCACTAGATCCAACCTGGATTCATATTATGTTCTAGAGGTAATTACTTGGCAAAAAAAAAAAAAAAAAAAAAAAAAAAAAAAAAAAAAAAAAAAAAAAAAAACTGTCGTCCTAATCCAGCAATTGAGACAAATGTGCACTTGAATGAGGCTCTCACCTTACACATCCATTCAACTACCTAGGACCAAACAGTATACCCAAACCATCAACCAAATAGAAAAGTCCAAATCCATGCAAAGTTGTCATCAATAAATGTAAGTCGTTGTAAAATTACCTGCAAAAGCACCTTAAATCTAGCAAAATATTTCCAAGTAAAACCTTCCATTTAGGGCTCATCAGAAGAATACCACCGGCCTTAACGGATTTCGAGGCTTTACATTCTTTACCCAGCACGGTGGCGCCTCTACCATAAGATCTATATGGTAACCCTATGTCAGGTCAAACCTGTGAAATACATGCATACTAGTCAAACTATTAGAAATTACATACAAAAAGTGTTTCAATGTTTCCATAATCAAATCCCAGAGGTCACTGAAAGAGATCATTCTGGAACAAATGACGACATGTCCAGATGTATCTTTTATTGGTATCTGGAACCAATTACCAATTTAAACATCCTCAAGCTTGTTTGGAACCCATAGAAAACTCAAACTGCGAGAAATCATATTAAAATATCTTTCAGTATTTCTTTATAATTTTTTGTATATTTACTTAAGAGTTCATGATACATGAAACTAAATTTTTTGAATTGCCAACTAATTTTTTCGGCAGAAAAACCTCTTAAGATCAGTTTTTCGCTCAGCTTTTTACATCTATTTTTAAAATCTGTGTAATTACTACATATTTTTGCATACCTAAATAATTGGGAATAATAAGCCGAATAAGTAATATTTGAATGTATATTACTTTCAAGATATGGAAAATTAATTACTTCAAAATTAAAATCATCCGTTTTATTATATAATTTAAAAACTAATTTATTATTATTTGAAATATTAATATTTAAATCTAAGAAATGGTCGGAGTGTCCCATCCCATAGCTAGGCTCAAGAATTAACTCTTGTGGATAAATATTTTTTGATATCTCAATAAACTCTGAACAATTTATTACCAAGAGATCGTCCAGATATCTTTTATTATTTGAAAGGTTATATTTTACGTTGCTTGGGCTATTTTTATTTATCATATAATCATATTCTAATTGACTTAAAAACAGGTCTGCTATGAATGGACTTGCATTCCCACCCATAGGAATGCCTACAGTTTGTTTATATAAATTCCCACTAAATCTTATAAATGTATTAAATAGAACAAATTCCAATAGATCGCATACCATATCCAAGCTATAACATCTTGAATTAATAGTGCTTCTAAAGAAATTCGTCCATCGGGCTTTTTTATTAAAAGTATCAACTTTCAAAAATCCCATATTAGACAAAAGAAAATATTTCTTTATCACCGTTTTCAATTTTTCTAATACTAAATTTAGTGACAAATTTGTATACAAAGTAGTAAAATCAAATGAATCGACTCTTTTAGCTGAAACATTCACCAAAGAATCTATCACTTGTAACGAGTTATTAACACTCCAATATGGGTTAAAGTTAGAAAAATTTTTTATTCCAGAGCAAAATGTTTTAAATTTATTTCTAATTTCACCTAAAATTAAAGATAAATCAGTAGTCACAATTCTGGTAGGACACCTGGCTGCCCCAGCAATAAAACGTGGTGTTGGTGGATTTTTGTGAAATTTTATCATCCAATATAAGAAAGGAAACTGTTTTTCATTATCATTTATTTTAATATTGAAATTTTTCACAATTCTTTCTTCTATATTTTCAATTAAACTCTTCTCCTCTATCTGGGCCTTTTCGTATGTATTTGTTGTTTATAACTCTTTTGATAAAATATAAGAATATAGTTTTTGACAAATTATGGCAAAATTATTGCCAGCCTTATCAGCTGGTACAATTATAAATTCATTGTGTAAATTAGCAATTGCTTGTTTCATATTGGCATTATAAAATATTGATTTTTTCAAAGAATCTGTAGGATTAATTCTATACATTTTATTTCTTACACTAGTCACAATCAAATTTATCCAATTCTGAAATTTATCTTTAGTAATTTTCTCCTTCTTGCACCAATTATCAATAAATACATTTAAATCATTCTTTAATCCCCTAAGGCCAGCAGAATATCTTCTGGCCTTATGTGGTAAGAAAGACGGAACTTAGCCCCCATTTTTATTATCTTTTGAAGATCACGATGCTTTATAATGGACAAATCCCCCGTTACAATATGCTTATAAGTTTGATCCCCAATTCGGTAAAAAGTGCTCACAATTACAAACCGGTTTCCAATTACTCCCCCTGTCCAGTTTTTTAAGTATTGAATTATAGTTAAAAATCCTTTGACAAATTGTTTTTGATAATTTATATGTTAAAATTGGACTACCATTATACACCAAATAACATGGAAGGGCATTCTTTACTTTCCGCTAGTTTAAGAGTCTCGTTAAATTAATATCTTCTATTTGTTTAGAACAAAAATTAATAGACAAATATAATATATTATAATTATTTAAAATATTTTCAGATTTATTGTATTTTGAGCTAAATTTTGATTTAGCTAAAATACAAACTGCATCATAAATTAATTTATTTTTTGAGTTACATGTTGTACTATTTTTTGAAATCCGGAAAACTTTTACTAAATTATTCTTTGATAACTTATTTAAAGATTGTATTAAACTAGTCATTCCATTATTCTCAAATATGTAAACTAAATCGATTAAAAATGCACTTAAATCTAAATAATTATTTTTATTATTTTTCCTATGTCCTCTTGATCGGTTTTTACGTTTAATGGGGCAATTAAAAGAAGGGTGCTCCGTTAACCCATTGATACAATTAGCAACTACATTTGACATGTCTCCGTATTTCGCAACTCGATCATTTAGCCGAGAAGGATACGCAGTACCCAGAGCATGGATCCAATACTCTTCTTGTCTGCGTAATTTATTATTTTTTTTCCTCTTTAGTAAAGTTTTCTAGGTCCAGATTTTCTAAAATTGTAATAGTTAGATTAGATACCGAGCAAGTATCATTATTACAGTGTTGAACTAGATAATTATTAGTTTTTTCCTGTTAATTGTGGGTTTTTGTCCCGAAAATCTCTTATATATATATATTGTTAATTGTTTCCCCCACATACTGTAATTGACAATTTTTACATTCTATTAAATATATAATATTATTTGTTTTGCAATTTTCCTGTCCAGTTCATAAAAATTTAAAATTTTTTTTATATAAAGTGCTTTTAAAATAATTTCGAGGTATTAAGTTATCTTGAAAAATAAAACAACGACCATTACACTTACTAATATTCGGCAAACCCCTTTGAATATAATCCTTACCAATATTATTCAATATAAAATACGAAATCAAATACAGCCAAAACGACAAACAATAGAAAAATCCAAAACATCTCCAACAGCCAAGCCAACAGTCCACAAGTAATAAGGTTACTCTAACTAATCATACAAAAAAAAAAAAAAAAAAAAAAAAAAAAAAAAAAAAAAAAAAAAACCTACCCTAAATGGAACATTTGCTTATGCTACCCTTTTAAAATAAGTGATAAATTAGCCAAATAATCATCAATTTCAGGTAAAACCTGGACCAGGGTTAAGGTCCGTCGGGGAGGAATTTTTATGATTCCTCCACCATTTATACTATATTTTTATTGTGTCTGCATTACACTATTTATGCAGTGACTTCCCTCGCCATATGAAGGTTAGTGTGGGATGCAGTTTTGGAAGCTGCAGTTTATGGTAAATAAAAGAATAGAAACTATTGATAATCCAACAAATAATAATAAGAACATATGAATTTCTCACCATCCAAGTCTTGATTTTCACAAAACATCCTGGTAATATATTTACCAAGGATTGTTTTGTTCCAATTTTGTAAGCCTGCTATTTCTGTCCACTTTTGTAAGTCTTCTTTTATGTTCAAATTATTAATGTGAAAGTTAATTTGTCCAGTCCCACCTAACATCTTTCCACGAGGCCACTTAGAAACCTAAAAACATAGGTTAATTATTGCTCTGTTTTTTGTTTTTTTTTTGTTTTTTTTTAAGAGTGAATTTAAAATGCAGCAAGTAGCCTTTCAAGTGCTTTTCAGATTAGTAGGCCCAATAGTTTGGAAGCTTTTCCTTTAAAATGAAAAATAAATGTCCAAAGTTAATCTAAATTTACAAATTTTTAAACATCATAAATTAGATCTTCCGTTTGGAATATGTTGTTTATATTACGATATCCAAATTGTTTTCTTAGCCCTGAGCCCTTTCAGTCCTGTGAAGCAAACTTTTCATTTTCTTTTGGCCAAAAATATCTTGCTAAAAAACAGGAGACATTCAAAGATAGTGTGATAAACTTCCAACTTCCAAATTAGATAATCGAAAAGAGTATATATATATATATATATATATATATATATATATATATATATATATATATATATATATATATATATATATATATATATATATATATATATATATATATATATATATATATATGTATATATATATATGTATATATATATATATATATATATATATATATATATATATATATATATATATATATATATATATATATATATATATGTATATATATATATATATTTATATATTTATATTTATATATATATATATATATATATATATATATATATATATATATATATATATATATATATATATATATATATATATATATATATATATATATATATATATATATATATATTAATTGGAAGGCTGTTGGAGTCTGTGAGTAAACCTTTAGGAATGAAACTTCAGTCAAAATTAGGCCACAGGAAGTACACTTCAACCCCCTAGCCCCCAACACATCAATACTTTTAAGGCTTTAAAGATATTATGAAGACAGATTTTCACAACCTGATTGTGAAATCTAATCTGAAAAAAGGTTTTAGCTTGATTAGATCTAGATTTTATTCCTTTTTTGTCAAAGTCATGACATGCAATTGAAGATCTGAATTTGCTTGTGTGGCACTTTTCAAGAATTACAATTAGGTCAATGGTAGAGCAGAAACTTCGGCAAAGCAAGTTTTTTCTCACTAGTGATTTGTGCAGTGACAATACACTTAGCAAAAATTACATTTAGTATCGAGGATTGGGTGTCCTTGCTAATTCCCCCTCCCCTAAAATCCCCCTGAGGATAATTCTCTTCCATAAGTCCCCCCAACGGACAATTCCCCCCAGGAATGCCCTCCTCAAAGTCTCCATCGAATACAATTACCCCTCCCCGCCTATGTAAAATTAAGCACACAAAGGGAGAGGAAGACAAATAAAACGAACCAAGAAAAGCTGATATTTTGAAATATTCTATGTATTTTCCAAAATATGATGCAGAGTATCCTACAGTATAGGCCTACATCTTTATTTCTTTTGTTTCTGTTTTTAGTGTTTGCGGGGGCTGAGGAAAGAGCTATCATGGGGTTATGTGAATTAAATTGAAAAACATTTCCTTTAAAGGCACTTCAAGCGGAAAACCTTACGATGTATGCCTAATGGATGCGTTCTCGATCACCAGGGGTGAATTGGTATCTTGTATTAACCTACTGACACTGGTGCCAGATCAAGTCCACGGGAAGTAAAAACTTGAGCTTCTTAGTCCCAGCATGTATCTGTATGCACTTCCATCATAGGGAACCCGTTCTGCAGCTGCCACTGATTTTCGTATTTCCAAGTTATTATATTTAACTTTTATCTGACTATGAAATCAGATTTTATTTGGCTATGAAAGCTCACCTCCCATCCCCCTAAAACAGAAAAAGAAAATTTTAAAAAGTAAAAAAAAAAAAAAAATCTAGGATATTCTGCACCATGTATTTTCTTTATAATTTAGGCAGGTTATTCCTAAATAGGCAGAATATGCCGAAATCCCTTCTTTTCTTCACTCTTCCCATTTGTTTTACTTTCCCTTTATCTGCTCAATTTTACATGTAGCGGGAATTTTCTGGGGAGCAATTGTTTGCAGGGGAATTTACCCTGGAGGGAACTTTGTAGGAATAATTGTCCGAAGGGTGGTTTTCCGGAGTGGCGATGATTTTCTCAGGGAATTGGTCGTGGGGGATAAGCCTAGAACCGGATAACTGATAGTGCCAAACTAAAAACGTTCTATACTTGTACTGACTGTAAAGTAGGTCAAAAGAACCAGACAATCCAGCTTTCAAACAGTTCGTGGTAACGAACTGTAAGTAAGGAGCAACCCGGCTAAATAGTAACCGAAACTCTAAAAAAATTAATTTTGATACCAATAGACACATCAAAAGAATCATATTTTATGCTGAATTCAAATATATAAGTTTGATTAAGTTTAGTTTTGCCCATCAAAAGTTACGCTTCTGAGAAAATTTGCCTTTGATTCGAAAAAAAGGGGGAAAAACCCCATAATAGTCATAGAACATTAACCTTAAATCTAACCATACGATCAAGTTTATCAGAAAACCATTCTGTAGATGTATCAAGCTCCTGTGTGCAAAAATGCGAAATTTTGTATTTTTTGTCAGAAGAAGGATCACGGTTGCGTGTTTATTTGTTTGTTTGTTTTTTTCCCCAGGAATGATCGTATCGACTCAGTAGTCCTAGAATATCGCGGGAAGGCTCATTCGAACAGAAATTACAAGTTGTAATGCCTTTTTAAGTGACCAAAAAAATGGAAGGCAACTAGGCCCCTTCCCACGCTCATTTTTTCCCAGAGTCACCCGATCAAAATTTTGAGACAACCATTTTGCTCAGCATGGTCGAAAAATATAATAACTATGTCTTTGAGTATGATTTAATCCCCCACAGGCCCCGGGGGAAGGGCTGCAAGTTCTGAGCTTTGCCTAGTGTTTATATATAGTATTGGTTTTTGGGAAGTATACAGACGTTTTCAGGGGGGATTTTTTCTGGTAGTGTGGGGAGAGGGGGGGGGGGTGGATCGGGGATTAATTTAGGGGATCTTTCCATGGAGGAAGTTTTCATGAGGGAAGGAACATTGCTATGAAGGGGCGCCGGATTATCCGGCATTATTTAAACAAACAAAAAAAAAAAACGATCAGAAATTAAATAAAAAAAAGTTTTCAACTGAAGAACTTTTGAACTGAAAACTTTTCAACATCAAACTTATAAAAGAACAGAAATTATTATGTATATGATTGGTTTTGCCCCCTAGTCAATACCCCGCTCTTTACGCAACAGTCTTTTCAGTACTTTCATAAGAGCTATTTATTTTAGTTAACGACCTTTGTGATTAAGGGGTCATTTTTAAATAGTTGGAACAAAATATGAACCTTAGCGTATGGTGCGAGGTATTGATTAGGGAGGAACCCCCCTAGTATACGTAATAAAAATAAACGAATATAGAAGTTCGTCACGTAAATTAATTCGTAAGTTACGTATATTTATTACTAATAAAAGCGTTCGTAAATATAATTAAACAACTTTCGAGAAAGCCATTTAGGAAAATAAAATAAAATTAATACGCAAATTTCGTTTTAATCATTCAAGTAAAGTGAGCCAAAATCAAATCCCGCATTAATTTAAAAACGTTCAGAAATTAAGTTAAAAAAACAAGTTTTTTTAACTGAAAGTAAGGAGCGACGTTAAAACTTAAAATGAACAGAAATTATTCCGTATATGAAAGGGGCTGTCCCCTCCTCAACGCCTCGCTCTTTGCGCTAAAGTTTGACTTTGTTTCACAACTTTATTCTTTAAAACAATAAAACACTCAACATTCAACATTTTGCAGATAGAAGCTCGAAACTTCTATAGTAGGTCCTCTGATACGCTGAATCTGACGGTATGATTTTTATTAGGGTTCTCTGACTTTTATGGGTTGTTTGCCCCCTTTCTCGAAAATAAGGCAAATTTTCTCAGGCGCATAACTTTTGAGGGTTATAACTGAACTTGATAAAATTAGTATATTTGAAATCAGCATAAAGATCCGATTCTTTTGATGTATCTATTGGTATCAAACGTCCTTGTTTTTTTTTTTTTTTTTTTTTTTTTTTTTTTTTTAAACCTACCTCCTCTCCTCTCAGTTGTACTAACTTCTTTATTTCTGAAACTAATAACTACATTTATGTACCACCTAGACTAAAAAAAAATAAAAAAATAAAAAAAAACCCTAGAATTTTTTTTAACTTTACATAATCATAACAATTAAACTATAAATTTGAGCAGTTAATACTTTACAGATTTTATTTGGGGGCATTCTACAACCAATTAACAAACATTAATACAACATCTGCCTAGCCGCTTTGTAGGGTGCCCTTCCGGTATAGGGAACCCCTTCCACTTTGGCACCAACTAACAAACTCCAAGAAAAAAAACTTTAATTTGCCTCCAAAATCCCTCTGTTTACCTTATAATCCCATCCTCCCAAATTACTCTCTCTTACCTCAAAAACGCCCAAATAAAAAACTTTGTCTGAACATCATCTTACAGAAACATACCCTCAACACTTAGACAAAGTTTTTAATTTTTATTTTTTTCCTTTATTTCCTCATTTTCTAAAAACCCTTTTCAACTGCTCAAATTCCAAAAAAAAAAAAAGAAAAAAAAATTAAAATATATAAAAAATAATTTAATAAATATTCATTTCAAAATATTTCTCAAATCTATTACTTATTCTCAAAAAATCTATTTCTTTATCCAAAAACTTTTTAAAAATATCGATATTTATTTTTTTCCTTCCTTTTTCTTCTACTCCATACATACCGGCATAAATTTCCTACTATAAAACACACCATGTTTTTCTTTTTATCCTCCAATTTTTCCCTTATATCTAACTTCATAATCCTTTTTTTTATCTACCTCACTTTCTATACTCACACCTAAATTTCTTACTATCTCAAAAACAAAATAATAAATATTTTCGTTTTTCTCACACTCCAAAAATTCATGAGATAGTCCATCTAGTAACACCTCTGAACAGAGGTGACACCTTGTGTTCTCACTTCTAATAAAACACCCAATTCTATCTCTATTCTGCATAATCCTATGTATTATCATAAACATAACTTCTCTCACCCTTGTTTCCATGGGGAAGGCAGGGAGGTCACTAAATGCTGTTTCAAAATTTAAAAAAGGTTCTTTTTCCTATAACATGATAAATTGGTTCATTTCCTGTCAATTCCAGCAAATTTCCAATTTCACGTTTTTTCATTTTTTCCTCTACTTCTAACAGGCCAGTTTCTTTTGCCTGTTGTATAACTTTAAAAATGTTTCGTGCATACATTGGGATCTTTGTTTCTGGAAAATCTTCTTCATTCAGTGCTTTTATTAGCCACTCTCTTGTTAAAATAGAATGATTTCCTCCATTTATGGAGTCAATGGTATTTCTTATTAGGAGGTTCTTGCAGGCTGACCTAAGATACACAACTCTATTTCCTCCTTTATCTTTAGGTTGATAAAGTAGTCCCTTGTTTAGTTGTTCAATCTTAACATGCCATACAAACCTCAAAATATGTTTATCGATTTCTGTAGCCAGGAACTCAGTGAGAGGGGTTATTGGTTCAGGATGAAGGAGTCGGGGGATGCAATACATGTTGATGTATATTGCTCTTTGGAATACTGTTAAAGACCTTGTTTTGTTTGAAAAACGTCCTTGTTTTTAGAGTTTCGGTTACTATTGATCCGGGTCACTCTTTACTTACAGTTCGTTACCACGAACTGTTTGACAAAATGACTATAAGGCAAGGATTGTCAACTCGACCGATATCTCAGCTACAGTGTCTGATAGCATTAAGTCTTTTCGTTTTAAACTTCTCACTTATCCCACTGCAATATCTCTTTATTTTATCCGTATAATTAATTTCTTCTTCTTCTTTTTTGGATTGTTATTTATACGCTTAAACATAATCTCAATGTTTAGATTATTTACTATAATTAATTAAAAAAAAACTTTTTAAAACTTTAGGAAGACTAAAATCTATACTATAAATCATATACAACAACTTTCTATATAAACCTTATATGCTCCCAGGGAATAACTTACAACCCTCGCACTGAGGGTTTTGAGGGGGGTATCATCCTAAAAGACCTAATTTCCAGAACTTTCAACTACGTTTAACAAAATGGATATCTCAAAATTTTGATTGGATGTGTTTGGGAAAATGGTGGGCGTGAGAGGGGCGTTATTCGCTATCCAATCACTTTCAACTATTAAAAAAGGCACTAGCCCTTTCAATTTCCAATTGAATGAGCCCTTTTGAAGTTTCTACGACAACGCTTTAAATAAAAACTTTATATGCCCCCAGGGCATAACTTACAACTCCTGCCCTGAGGGCTGTGGGGGAGGGGCTTTCATCCTTAAAGACCTAATTTCCAAAACTTTCAACTACGTTGAATAAACTGGATATCTAACAATTTTGATTGGATGTGTTTTGAGAAAAGATGGGCGTGAGAGGGGGGTTAGTTATCCTCAAATCACTTGTGACTATTAAAAATGGTACCAGTTCTTGGAATTTCAAATTGAATGAGCCCTTTTTCAAGTTTCTACGTCAAAGGTTTCAATAAAAACCTTATATGCCCCAGGGCATACATTATAATCCTTGCCCTGAGGGTTGTGGGTGAGTGTCCTCCTTAAAAATATGTTTTCTATCTGGAAATCAACAACGCGGAACAAAATGGCTATCTCAAAATTTTGATTGTATGTGTTTGGGGGAATGATGGGTGTGGGGAGGGGTGGTCTAGTTGTCCTCCAATCACTTTCAACTATTAAAAAGGGCACTAACCCTTTGAATTTCCAGTCGAATTAGCTTTTAGTGAAGTTTTTACGACAACCCCTTCTATAAAAACCTCATATACCCCCAGAGTATAACTTAAAACCCTACCCTTGTGGGATGTGGGGGAGTGTCCGCCTAAAGAAATATTTTCTATTTGGAAATCAACTACTCTGAACAAAATTGCTACCTCAAAATTTTGATTGGACGTGTTTGGGGGAATGAAGGGCGTGTGGGTGGGGGGGCCTGCTAGTTGCACTCAAATCACTTTTGACTATTAGAAGGGGTACTAGCCCTTTGAATTTCCAATCGAATGAGCCTGTTTTGAAGTTTCTACGACAACGCCTTCTATAAAAACCTTATATGCCCCCAGGGCATAACTGAATACCCTTGCCCAGAGGGTTGTGGGGGAGTGCCCTCCTCAAAAACATATTTTCTATCTAGAAATCAAATACGCTGAACAAAATGGCTATCTCAAAATTTTGATTGGATGTGTTTGGGGGAATGATGGGCGTGGGGGAGGGGGCACGTTGCCCTCCAGTCACTTTTGACTATTAAAAAGGGTACTTGCGCTTTGAATTTCCAATCGAATGAGCCTGTTTTGAAGTTTCTACAACAACACCTTCTATAAAAACCTCATATGCCACCAGGACATAACTTAAAACCCTTGCCCTGAGGGTTGTGGGGGAGTGTCCTCCTCAAAACATATTTTCTATCTGGAAATCAACTACGCTGATCGAAATGGCTATCTAAAAATTTTGATTGGATGTGTTTGGAGGAATGATGGGCGTGTAGTTGCCCTCCAATCACTTTCGACTATTAAATAGGGCAGTAGCCCTTTGAATTTCCAATCGAATGAGCCTGTTTTGAAGTTTCGAAGAAAATGCCTTATGTAAAAGCCTTATATACACCCAGGGCATTACTGACAACCCTGGCCCTGAGTGTTGTGGGGGAGTGTCCTCCTCGAAAACATAATTTCTATCTGGAAATATAGTACGCTGAACAAAATGGCTATCTCAAAATTTCGATTGAATGTGTTTGTGGGAATGATGGGCGTGGGGGGGGGCTAGTTGCCTTCCAAGCACTTTCGACTATTAGAAAAGGGTACTAGCCCTTTGAATTTCCGATCGAATGAGCCTTTTTTGAAGTGTCTACGACAACGCCTTCTGTAAAAACCTTATATGCCCGCAGGGCATAACTTAAAACCCTTGCCCCGAGGGTTGTGGGGGGTGTCCTCCTCAAAAACATATTTTCTATCTGGAAATCAACTACGCTAAACAAAATGGCTATATAAAAATTTTAATTGGATGTGTTTGGGGGAATGATGGGCGTGGGGGGGGGGCTAGTTGCCCTCCAATCACTTTCGACTATTAAAAAGTGCACTAGCCCTTGGAATTTCCAATCGAATGAGCCTTTTTTGAAGCTTCTACGACAACGTCTTCTATAAAAGCCTTATATGCCCCCAGGGCATAACTTAAAACCCTTGCCCCGAGGGTTTTGGGGGAGTGTCCTTTACAAAAAGATATTTTCTATCTGGAAATCAACTACGCTGAACAGAATGGCTATCTCAAAATTTTGATTGGATGTATTTGGGGGAATGATGGGCGTGGGGGGGGGGGCTAGTTGCCCTCCAATCACTTTCGACTATTAAAAAGTGCACTAGCCCTTGGAATTTCCAATCGAATGAGCCTTTTTTGAAGCTTCTACGACAACGCCTTCTATAAAAACCTTATATGCCCCCAGGGTATAACTTAAAACCCTTGCCCCGAGGGTTTTGGGGGAGTGTCCTTCACAAAAAGATATTTTCCATCTGGAAATCAACTACGCTGAACAGAATGGCTATCTCAAAATTTTGATTGGATGTATTTGGAGGAATGATGGGCGTGGGGGGGGCTAGTTGCCCTCCAATCACTTTCGACTATTAAAAAGGGCACTAGCCCTTTGAATTTCCAATCGAATGAGCCTTTTTTGAAGTTTCTAAGACAACGCCTTCTATAAAAACCTTATATGCCCTCAGGTGTCCTCCTCAAAAAGATATTTTTTTAGTAGTCTTGTGATTTAGTTCAAAGTCTCCCTCTTCATTCTCTGAAAGTTTCATCTTAATATCTTAAGATTACCCGGGATCAAACATTAAACTTTCCCAACTATAAAAACCTAGGTACATAATTTGCAACTTATATAGACAAATTGCAACTTGTAATTTATAGTGTTTGGCCCAGGTTCTAATGACTGTCATATTATCACCAGGGAATCGTTTTGGTACCTTTTGGCTACGTTGAAAAAAATGGCAACCTTAAAATTTTGATGAGAATTATCTGGGAGTTTAGGGGGGGAGCTAAAAAAGGCGTAGAAGGAAACTGGCTGCCCTCTAATCACCTTCGACTCTTAAAATGGATGCTATAGGTTTCAATTTCCAATTGAATGATTCCCCTCCATTGTTTCTATGGCAACTAATTTCATATTATTTAGCCTGGTGAAAATAATATGGAAATGAATAATACATTGGGATCATGCCGTTTTTTACTTAGGCTCCACTGCTTAACTGCCTATGAAAAAGTTATAAAGAACAGAGGGCAGGGAATTGATTTTTAAAAGAAGTGTTCACATGCGTTAGCTAGATAGAACATTAAAAATTATATCAAATAATGTAAACATTGAGATTATGTGTAAGCGTCTAAATAACAATCCAAAAAATAAGAAGAAGAAATTATAATACCGTATGTAAAAATAAAATAAAGAGATATTGCAGTGAGATAAGTGAGAAGTGTACAACGAAAAGACTTAATGCTATCAGATACTGTAGCTGAGATATCGATCGAGTTCACAATCCTTGCCTTATAGCCATTTTGTATCGTGCGGGAACAATGTCTTGGAATCAATCCTGACCACAGGGAAAGTAAAACAAATAGAAAGAGTGAAGACAAGAAGGAATTTTGGAATATTCTGCCTAAATTAGAGGTAAAATATATGGTTCAGAGTATCCTAGAATTTTTTTTTTTACTTAAAATTTTTTTTTCCTGTTTAGGGGGATGGGAGGTGAGCTTTCATAGCCAGATAAAATCTGATTTCATAGTCAGATAAAAGTTAGTTATAATAATTTGGAAATACGAAAATCACTGGCAACTGTAGAACGGGTGCCCTATGATGGAAGTGCATACAGATACATTCCTAAACTAAGAAGCACAAGTTTTTACTTCCCATGAACTTGATCTGGCACCAGTATCAATAATACGTCACTTATTAGTTATTGTTACAATGAAAGCGGATAGAGGTGATTCGACAATGAACAATCAGTTTCTACAAGAGATAAATTTTAAGCTGGATTTTCTGCCGGAATTGACATAAAAAATAGAAGCTCCCCCGAAACTTGTGGAAAGTGTAACTTCTGTCGAGGCACAGTTGGCACAAGTGAATGTTCAGCTAAAATCGAACGCAGAAGCTAACGAGAAACTGAAGAGTGAATTGATACTGGTCCGCCAAAATTTACAGTCAGCCACGCTTAGAGCTGACCGTTTAGAGGATGAGTTGCGGCGCAGCAATGTTATAATCTACAACTTTGAAGCGGTGGATCCGAGAAGGTATACCCTTAGTGAAGAGATTATGAAGGTTTTGAACGACGTAATTCCCAATTTGCGCCTCACCCGCAGTGATGTAAGAGACTCTTTCCGATTAAAGGCGGGTCCTATTGTGCTAAAGCTGAATTTGATGGATGTAAGAAATATGATTTTAAGGGGAAATCCACTTCTACGAGAATATGGACTTTCTGCTGCACCCGATTATAGCCCCGCCCAGCGTGAAGCTAGAAAGCACCTCAGAGTATAAATGAATAAAGCTCTTTCTGAAGGCCATTCTGCCTATCTCAGGGGTGTCAAATTCTATGTGAACGATGTTATGTTTAAATATGATGAGCTATCGAATAAGGTTATATATGAGACTCCGCGCACCACGCAAAAAGTACAAAAGGCAAGAGCATCTACTGCAGGCGCCATTAATAAGGGCAGCGAAGTTGTTATTCAAGGAAATGCGGAAGACAATTCGGGTAGCGATGCAACAATGTCGGATAGCGATGCGGAAACAGTAGTTGAAGTTGATGTGAATAACTCCGCACCTACTGGCAGTAAAACCTACCATAAAGACACTATTTTAGCGAGGTCTCCATTAAAGGGTAATGATAAGAAGACGCGAAAATTTTCGGAAGTTATTAGTCCTGAAGAACAATCAAGGGGAAAGAGTAGGAATGTTTCCAGGCAAGTGTCACCCACGGGTGGTTGGCCAAATAGAGTTGGTCGGTACGTGTCGAGGGACCCCCGTGGAGGTACCCCCTATAGTAACAGATATCGTGACTATTACCGCATTACTCCGGAAGATTCAGATTTTGATGCAGCTAATACCGAAGAGCGACGGGTACGCAGTGACTAGGAAGAACCCGGCCATATACATCGAATAAGTTTAGTAACCTGGAAGGTACAAGGTGTGAAAAATAAAGTGAAACAGATTAGTGAAGATTTAAAATCAATCGATATTATACTTTTAGTTGAAACATGGCATAGCGCAAGTGACCCTCCGATATTCGACGGTTTTAGTGTTGAGCATGTTGCGCGAGAGCCAGCTGGAAACATGCGCTGCTATGGAGGGATAACCGTGTTACTAAGTAAAGCTCGTTTCCGAAGTTATCATAGAATTGCTAGTAATTCAGAGAACATTCTTTGGGTACGATTGGAGTTAGTGAGAAACAAATGGATGACTTTAGGATCTGTGTATATAGCGCCTCAGAATATTTCCTATAGTAGAGAGGAAAAGTGGGATGTGTTAGCTGAAGAGTTAAGTAGACTAAGAAGGGATTTTACTGAGGATATTTTTGTTGTTATGGGGGATTTTAACGCTTATACGGGTGCTTTATTTGAAATGGAAAGTGTTTCGTTCCGAGAAGTGCCTGATTTGGTTTCATCTGAGTATGGAATGCCTAGAAGTAGCAGAGATATGGATAGGAGGGTGAATTGTTGGGGGAGAAGGCTCTTGGAGCTCTGCTTGGAGATTATTGGGAATGGGAGATTTGGAACTGATGGGGGAGTAGGGGAGTTTACCTGTATGTCGGGAGCTCGTCTGAGTCTGATAGATTATGTGTTGGTTGACAGTGGGCTTGCAGCTCAATCAGTTGACGTTGAGGCACTTCAGTCAGTTGGTTCAGACCACTGGCCAAGTTAAGTTAGAGTTGGGTTTAGAGGTTGAAGGTAAGAGGAGCGGTATTGGAAAGAGGTATGAGACAGTCGGTCAAGAGAAGGTTAGAGTTCGAAAACCGTTAAAAAGAGATTGGAATAATAAAGAAATTGATAATATGAATGAGACAATAGCGAGACCGGAAGAAATGGATAGATTAGAGGAGATTAGAAATCTAAATTGCGGTGCTGAGGAAGTCCTTGCCGAGTTATGTGAGTTAGTGCACCAGGGGTATAGTAAAGCGGTAGAAAGTAGAGTTAAATAAGGAGATAAAGGATATTATGATGAGGAATGTAGAAGGATAAAGCAGGAGGAAGAAACTGAATAAGGAATTTTTAGGCAGTGCCAGGATGAAGAATTGCGGTTAGAAGCGTTGAATTTTTATAGAGTTAAGAATATGGAATATAAGAAATTGCTGAAGAGGAAAAGTAGGGAATGGGATAGTTTAGAAAGGAAAAAGATGATGGAGGATTTTACACTAGGGAATGTTAAAGAATTTTGGAGTAGAATGAGAAAGGAAAGAGCTAATATTTCAGGTCGAACTCCTTCACCAGAGTCTTGGCCTTATTATTTTGTGAATTTAGAAGGAGATTGTGAAGAGCTAGAAGAGGATAGTCAGTCTTCATGTTCAGGTGAAAGTATTTTCCCGCTGCAGGAGAATGATTATGAATTAGTAGGGGAAGTAACAAGAGAGGAGGTTAGAGAAGTAGTTAGTAAGATGAAAGTAGGTTCAGCACCAGGTTTGGATGGGATACCAGCCTGGGTGGTTAAGAAATTTTTGTCGGTGTTTTTGTCGATATTAGTTATAGCATTTAATAGTATTGTATCTACAGGTAAGTGCCCAGAATTATGGAAGACTTCAGTTGTTATACCACTTTTTAAGAAGGGGGACCCTAGCTCGAATGATAACTATAGGCCCATAGCTCTAGCACCAGTTTTTAGTAAAGTGTTAGAAATTTTTTTAGATAGGAGGCTAGATAGGTGGTTCAATAAAAATAAGATTACAAATGAAGAGAAAGGAGGATTTAGGAAAGATTATAGTACAGCAGATAGGGCGTTTGTGCTTAGAGCTTTAGTCGATAAGTATGGAACAGGGAATAGCCGTCTATATGCAGCTTTTTTCGACCTAAGGAAAGCTTTTAATAATGTTGAGAGGGTGCTTTTGGTAGATATTCTTAGAAGTATAGGATTACCTAGTATTTTTGTGAGGTTAGTTACTAGCATGTATTGCGGAACTAAGGCGGTAGTAAAGGTAATAGATCAGGTTTTTTTTTTAGAGTATATAGAAACCGTAAAGGGGTAAAACAAGGTAGTGCTCTTTCCCCCCGTTTGTTTTCTATATTTATAAATGATTTAGTTCAGTTTTTGGAAAGAAGGTGGGCTCCGACAGTGGGTCTTGGTTCAAAATTATTTTCAGTTTTGCTTTTCGCTGATGATTGCGTACTTGTAGCTAAGTCTGCCCAGGAATTACAGATTTTGTTAGATTTTGTTGCAGATTACTTAGATCTGAAGAAGCTCCAACTTAATGTTAAGAAGACTGAAATAGTTATTTTTGGTAAAAGAAAAGATGAAGAAAGTAATGGTAAGTTTATGTTTAATGGAGATGAAATAAAGATAGTTGAAAATTCAAAATATTTAGGTTTTGTATTTCAAAATAATGGTAGTTGGTGTGCCCACATTAAAGAGTCAGTAAAAAGGGGGAAAGCGGCTATATCAACGGTTTCTAGGAATGGTAAAGCTATGGGTATTGACAGTCTAGCAATGCATAAGAGAATATTTTTAACGAAGATTATGCCAGTTATTCATTATGGTGGGGAATTATGGGGGATAGAAGCGGCAGAACAGCTGGAGACCCTTCAGGAAAGTTATTACAAAAGGCTTTTCAGGTAGTTCAGGTAGTTCAGGTAGTTAGATTTTGGATGAAGATAGTGCAGGTACCACGAGGTAAGCTTATTAGAGAGGCCTATGATGAACTACTTGCTTCAGGGCGTAAGAGGTCGTGGCCGTTTAGGGTTAAATGCTTATTAGACACATTAAGATTGTCATATATATGGAATGATGGTAGAGGGCCCGCTAATAGTCAGATTAATATAATAGGAATAGTTAAACAAAGATTAGAAGATCAGGAGATACAGACATGGGGGAATGAAATTGAGAGATCCGAGACATTAAGTGTTTATAAGGAAGTTAAAAAGGTGTTTGGCCAGGAGATTTATTTTAAATTTAATTTGCCAAGTAAGTGTTTGTCATATTGGTTGCAGCTGCGTGCCAACTGTTTGCCTTTAAGATGGAGGAGTAAAGTATTTGAGAGAGGTAAGGGGTTCCTAGCGTCTAGGTACACGTGTCCCATTTGTAATATCGAAGAGGAAAATCTGGACCATTTCCGTGCCGGTGCCAGGGGCTTACTGATATGAGGGAGGGTATTTTGGGGAAAAGTAATTTTTCACTTCGGGGAATGTTGTCTCAGACGGTACCTAGCCTCATGTGTAGATTGTGTAGATTTGTTGATCAGGCACTAAAGATAAGAAAGGAACTATTGTGAAGAAAATATTTTATGATTTGGAATAAGAATGCTGAAGGGAGTTTTACTTTTGTTTTCCTGTTATATTTGATGTATAGTGTATATGACCCTTTATAAAGGCTTTTGAATACACGATTATTATTATTATTATTATTATTATTATTATTATGAGTGACATTGTGTGTAATTATGTGAGTTAGTTTTATAGTATTATGTATGCTTTTGTGTTGCAATTGTTATGTTATTTATTTTTATTTGCTATGGGCTATGTTTAGTTATTGTTATATATTTATTATCATGTGTTTTGACTTTATATGCAACTGTGTTTGTTTTTGCCATGGCCCAAAGAGGCTTTTGTTTTGCAATGAATATCTTATCTTATCTAATAAATGGTACCAATTCACCCCTAGTGATTCCATTAGGCATATATCGTAAGGTTTTCCGCTTAAAGTGCCTTTAATTCCCTTTGGTTCCTTAATTTTATATAGGCGGGGAGGGATAATTGTATTTGGTGGAGATTTTGAGGGGAACATTCCAGGGGGAGTTGTCTGTGGGGGAATGTTACGGAAAAGAGTTATCTGCAGGGGGTTTTAGGGGCGACGGAATTAGCCAGGACCCCCAATCTTCGATACTAAATGTAATTGTCTCTAAGTGCATTGTCTCTAAGCAAATCAACAGTGAGAAAAAAGTTGCTTTGTCGAAGTTTCTGCTCCACTATTGACCTAATTGTAATGTTTGAAAAGTGCCATACTAGCAAATTCAGGTCTTCAATTGAATGTTCTGACTTCGACAAAAAAGAATAAAATCTAGATCTAATCAAGGTAAAATATTTTTTCAGATTAGATTGCACAATCAGGTTGTGAAAAACCGTCTTCATAATATCTTTAAAGCCTCAAAAGTATTGATGTGTTGGGGGATAGGGGGTTGAAGTGTTCTTCCTGTGGCCTAATTTTTACTGCTCTCATTCCTACAGGTTTTACTCACACTATATAAAAAAAAACCCTCTCTGCATGCAAGTTGTCGAAGGGGAGTATCTACAATATCACAGGAACCGTTAGGAGTATTAGATTGTTACATTCGAGTCAGTTTGCAGTTTTATTTTTTTTCAAATCCCCATTTTCCATATTTACCTCATAAGATTGGATTATTCAGATTTTATACGCTCCGAAACCAGTTTCTTACCATTATACTAATCGAAAGTCTTCCTTTAATTGATTTCAAAACAATTTTTTCCATATTACGCTCCCAATCTTACATTTTCAGATTCATGTACGCTCCTATGACAATTCTTACTATCATACTATTCAAAAGCCTGCCTTTTATTGATTCTAAACCACTTCTTTTTTATATTGTTCTCCCAATTCTGGATCGTTCAGTTTTATGTTGACCCCTATACCAATTTCTTATCACCACACTATTCAAAAGTCTTCCATGTATTGATTTCAAATCACTTTTTTCTTCATGGCAGTCCTAAACTTTGATTATTTGAAAATAAGTTCACCCTATATTAATTTCTTAGCATCATATTATTCAAAAGTCTTCATATTATTGATTTGAAACTTCTTTTCTATGTTGTACTCCGAAGCTTAGATTATCCAGATTTGCGTACACTCCTACACTAACTTCTTGATCGTAGTAGTGTAACTTTTACTTCAAATTCTATTGGCGAAACCTCTATCACAGCAAAAATGTCTAGAATTTCACTATTTTATTTTCAATCTTCTTCAAGTAAAAGCTTTAGGGCATAAATTTAAGATTTTTCAATCCTCTGAATTTCGAGTTTAAATAAGTAAAATCTTTGAATCCAGACATTTTAGCACATATTTCTAGAATATATCTACATTAGCGCAAATTTTTCATTGGTTTCAAACCATTTTTTCATAATTACGCTCCTAAGCGTGGATTAAACAAAATTTCGTGCGCTCCTATACGAAATAAATAAAAAAACAAGTTTTTTTTTAACTGAAAGTAAGGAGCGACATTAAAACTTAAAACGAACATAAATTATTCCGTATATGAGAGGGACTTTCCCCTCCTCAACGCCTCGCTCCTTACGCTAAAGTTTTGATTGTTGTAAAAAGTAAAGTTGTGACAAAGAGTCAAATTTTAGCGTATATAGCGATGTATTGAGGAGGGGACAGCCACTTTCATATACGGAATAATTTCTGTTCTTTTTAAGTTTTAATGTCGCTCCTTACTTCCAGTTAAAAAATCTTGTTTTTTCTATAATTTTCGATCGTTTTTCGACTAATCAAAGTTTGAATTGGTTCACCACATGAAAAATTAAAACGAAATTTGCATATCGATTTTGACGTATTTATTCCGTATATGAAAAATTGCCCCCTCCTCAATACCTTTCTCTTTACGGTAATGCTGTTAACACTTTCAAAAAAGCTTCATATTCTAATTAAACGGTCCCCCTGTTTCAGTAGCCGCTATTAAAAAATTGGGACCAACAGTCAAACCTTAGCGTAAAGAGTAAGTTATTGAGGAGGGGGGGGGGAACCCGTCATATATGGAATAATTTCTTTTCGGTTTTCAAAGAATGTCGGTAAATCAGGCTCACCCTGTATGAAATATCCCCTTCCCCCCCCCCTCGGAAAACTTCTCCGTGGGAATTTCATCCAACGTAAAGCGCACCCCGAAGTCAAATACCCAGTCCAGATTTGCGAACACCCCTATACCAATTTCTTCAATCATACTACTAAAATAGTTTTCCTTTTCCTGACTTACAATCACATTTTCCCACAATTTACCAGTATAATAAACGAATTGCAACTGAAGACAAAAAGAAAGTTCACAAGAGCCCTTAAAGACCACAAAATAATGTTGATTAAAAAAAAATTTTGATACGATACTAGTGATCCTTCACTTTTGTGGAAAAAGTTTTAAAAGCAGTGACCGGACTTCTGTCGGTTGTATTCCAGAAAAAAGCTGGATTAAATATTATAAAAGTGAGTTTTCGTCTCCTGACCTTGTTGCAGAAAGTAAATATGAAAAAGAGCTTGACCGTTTGCTTGCTAATTCTATTCGTTCTGCTTTTATAGTGACGCCATCCGATATTGAGTTTAATATAAAAAAAATTAAGAAAAAATCTTCTGCCGGTGTTGATTTAATATCTGCTAAAAACTTTGAACATTGTAGTAGTCTTTTGTTGCTGCACATTTTGTTACTTTTTTAAATGTCTATTTCTTCCGTTATTGTACCTCAACAGTTTTGTATTGGCCAGATTAAGCCTATACCAAAAAAAGGGAAAAAGAATCTCGAGGATTGTCGATCGTATTGGCCTATTACCATCTCAAGCGCCACTTTTAAAATATTTGAGTCTATTATTCTTAAAGATATTTCCCAAAAGTGTTCTGTGCCTGCGCATCAGTTCGGTTTTCAGAAAGAACTTAGTCGTGAGCATGCTCTTTTTTCCCTTTTTACGGTTCTTGTAGATGTGAGTAGAAGGGGGGGTACCAGTCGTATCACGCACCCCTGCTGCCACCTACAGCTTTTTTTAACATCAAATATGGGCATAGCCTCCCTAGGGAGAACACGTGGTTAATGGGGTCAATGACCTCTTTCTCCATGGTCTCTTTCTCCAGGTGTGTTTTTGGCACGCTCTCAGCAAATGTTATGATCCAGAAATAGTATTTGTTGTTGTTTCCGAGGCAAATGTTGTTATTGAGTCATTAATCAAATTGTTTCCGGGCAAGGTTAATTAATGTCTGACAGATGACGTCAAGTTAATTAATGTCTTTGCTGTATTTCCAAAGAGAATGTTTCCGGGGCAAAGTTTAGATCACACATGACAGATGATGTCATGATTGATTGATTGACATGAAAGGGGAATTAGTTTGTTGTTTCTAAAGAGAATTGATTCAGGAAAGGGGAATTAATTTGTTGTTTCTAAAGAGAACTGTCTCCGAGCGAATGTTTAGATCTTAGTGATGAAGAGATTGATTCACGAAAGGGTTTCCAAGTAATTTGAAATGTGTCAGCGCAGGGATGCCAAAATAAAAGGAACACGCTGAAATTACGTTTAGGGATTATTTGGGTGAAATCGTTCTAAACGTTCTATGAAATTATTTCGGCGAAACAGTTAGAGACGTTTTAAAAGATGATTTAAAAGATGATTTTAGAAGAGAATTTGAGGGTGAAACTCTGTGGTCGTTATAATACACAAGTTGCATTTTAACAGTGTCGTGATGTTCTCTACCCCAACCCCAAAGGGTTCTAATCCCCCTAACCCAACCCCCAAGGAAACCCCCGGTCCTCAAAGGTCCCCCAAGCTCCCAAAGGACCCCCAGACCCCCAAAGGCCCTCCCCAGACCCCCAAAGGCCCTCCCCGGGCCCCCGAAGGCCCACCGGGCTCCCAAAAGACCACCGGGCTCCCAAAGGACCCCCCAGACCCCCAAAGGCCCTCACCCGGTCGCCAAAGGTCCACCGGGCTCCCAAAGGACCAATCGGCCCTCAAGTGTCCCCCAGACCCCCAAAGGGCCCCCCCAGACCCCCAAAGGACCCCCGGCGCCCCAAAGGCCCCTGAGCTCCCATTTTTTAATACTTTTTTATGGCTTTATTATATCTTTTCAGAACAAGTTATTTTCTTAATGTCCATCCTAAACCCATTTTACAAGTTGAAGTACCCATCCTTTTCACCCACAACTTTACTATACTGATTTTTGAATGCTCCAACACCAAGCAATACTTTTCAAAGGCATTTCAGAACAATTTCTTTTCTTAATGTCCCTCCTAAAACCATTTTACAAATTGAATTACCCATCCTTTACACCCACAACTTTACTTTACACCTTTTTGAATGCTCTAACACCGAGCATTACTTTTCAAAAGGCATTTCAGAACAAGTTTTTTTCATAACGTCCCTCCTAAACCCATTTTAAAAGTTGAAGTTACCATCCTTTTCATCCAAAGCTTTACTTTATATATTTTTGAATGCCCAAGACCAAGGAATACTTTTCAAAAGGCATATCAGAACAAGTTCTTTTCTTAGTGACTGTTCTAAACCCATTTTACAAATTGAAGTACCCATCCTTTCCACCCACAACTTAGTTATAGGTAACAGTTTCAAGTTTTCCCTTAGAGACTTAGCTTAGAGTTTTAGTTTGGTTTAGTTTTAGTTAAAAGTTTAGAGTTTTTTTTTTAGCTTAGAGTCTTAGCTTAGAGTTTTTGTTAGAGTTCTAGTTTACTTTAGTTTTAGTTAAGAGTTTAGAGTTTTTAGCTTAGAGTCGTGGCTTAGAGTTTTATTCAGAGTTCTAATTTAGTTTAGATTAGTTACAGTTCAGAATTTAGAATTTTATCTTAGAGTCATAGCTTATAATTTTACTTAAAGTTGTAGTTTGGTCAAGTTTTAGTTAAGAGTTTAGAGTTTTAGCTTAGAGTCTTAGATTAGAGTTTTTGTTAGAGTTGAAGTTTAGTTTAATTTTAGTTAAGAATTTGATGTTTTACCTTTGAGTTTCAGTTAGAGTTCTAGTTTAGTTTAGTTTTAGTTAGGATTTTATAGTTTTTTTTTTAGCTTAGAGTATTAGCTTAGAGTTTTTGTTAGGGTTCTAGCTTAGTTTAGTTTAAGTTAAGAGTTTAGAGTTTTTAGCTTGGATTCGTAGCTTAGAGTTTTATTCATAGTTATATTTTATTTTAGATTATTTAAAGTTAATAATTTATAGTTTTAGCTTAGTGTAATAGCTTATTATTTTTCTTTTTGTTTTTGTTTTGTTAAGTTTCATTTTAGTGTTTCGAGTTTTAGGTTAGAGTCATAGCTTAGAGTTTTCTTAGAGTTCTAGTTTAGTTTAGTTTTAGTTCAGAGTTTAGAGTTTTACCTAAGATTCGTAGTTTAGAGTATTAGTTAGATTTGAAGTTTAGTTTACATATAGTTAAGAATTCAGAGTTTAGGCTTAGAGACATACCTTAGAATCTTGCGAAAGGTTTTAGTTTGGTTAAGTTTTAGTTAAGTTTTTCGAGTTTTAGCTTAGAGTCTTAGCTAAGAGTTTTTTGTTAGAGTTCTAGTTTAGTTTAATTTTAGTAAAGAGTGTGATGTTTTATCTTTGAGTTTCAGTTAGGGTTCTAGTTTACTTTAGTTATGGGTTAGGTGTTTTAAATTATATTCTTATATTATAGTTGTAGTTTAGTTTAGTTTTAATTAATATTTTATATTTTTATATTATATTCTCATCTTATATTTTTTGTAAGATTTATACTTTATTTTAGTTTTATTTAAGAGTTTAGTGTTTTTAACTTAGAGTCTTAGCTTAGAGTTTATGTTGAAGTTCTAGTATAGTTTAGTTTTAGTTTAGAGTTTTAGCTTAGAGTCTTAGCTTAAAGTTTTTGTTAGAGTTGAAGTTTAGTTTATTTTTAGTTAAGAGTTTAGAGTTTTTTTTTTTTTAGCCTTCTAGTTTAGTTTAATTTTACCTAAGATTTTGATTTTTTACATTTTAATGTCAGTTAGATCTCTTGTCTAGTATAGTTTTAGTTAAGAGTTTAGAGTTTACAACATAGTAGTATATAAGAGTTTATCTGAGAGTTCTATTTTAGTTTAGTTTTAGTTAAAGCTCAGAATTTTTAGTTCTAACGTATAGTCATATCTTAGAGTTTTACTTAAAGTTATAGTGTTGTTTAGTTTTAGTTAAGAGTTTAGAGTTTTTAGATTAGAGTTTTTATTGAAGTTGTAGTTTAGTTCATTTTTAGTTAATAGTTTAGATTTTTATCTTAGAGTTTTAGCTTAGAGTTTTTGTTAGAGTTGAAGTTTAGTTTAATTTCAGTTAAGAATTTGATGTTTTACCTTTGAGTTTCAGTTAGTGTTCTAGTCTAGTTTACTTTTAGTTTAGAGTTTAGAGTTTTTTAGCTTAAAGTCTTAGCTTAGAGTTTTAGTTAGAGTTCTAGTTTAGTTTAGTTTTAGTTAAGAGTTTATAATTTTAGCTCAGAGTATTAGCTTAGATTTTTTTTTAGTGTTCTAGTTTATTTTAGTTTTGAGTTATATTTTATTTTAAACTTATTTTAGTTTTTTGATTTTTAACAGATATTCTTTGCTGTTATTTACAGCGGATTCTTTTTTTAGTTTTGATTGTATTGTTTTTTAGCTTAGAGGTTTAGTTTAGAGTTTTTGTTTGATTTATAATTTATTTTAATTATATTTAATAGTTTGATGTTTTAAAAAATAGTATTAGTTTATAGTTTTAGTTAGAGTTCTAGTTGAGTTTAGTTTTAGTTAAGAGTTTAGAGTTTTTAGCTTAGAGTCTTAGCTTAGAGTTTTTGTTAGAGTTCTAGTTTATTTTAGTTTTAGTTAAGAGTTAAGATTTTTTAGCTTAGAGTCTTAGCTTAGATTTTTTCTTGAAGTTCTAGTTTAGTTTAGTTTTAGTTAATAGTTTAGAGTTTTTTATCTTATAGTCTTATCTTAGATTTTTTGTTAGAGTTGAATTTTAGTTTAGTAATAGTTAGGAGTTTAGAGTTTTATATTAGAGTCTTAGTTTAGAGTTTTCGTGATAGTTATATTTTAGTTTACATATAGTTAAGAATTTGTAGTTTTACATTAGAGACTTAGATTAGAGTTTTAGTTTAGTTTAGTTTTAGTTAATAGTTTGGAGTTTTTATTTTAGAGTCTTAGATTATAGTTTTCTTTAGAGTTATTGTTTAGTTTTAGTTAAGAGTTTGGTGTTGTACCTTATAGTCATAGCTTAGACTTTTAATTATAGTTCTAGTTTAGTTTAGTTTTAGTTAGGAGTTTAGAATTATAGCTTAGAGTCTTAGCTTAGAGTTTTTGTTAGAGTTCTAGTTTAGTTTAGTTTTAGTTAAGAGTTTAGAGTTTTTAGCTTAGAGTCTTAGCATAGTTTTTGTCGAAGTTCTAGTTTAGTTTAGTAATAGTTAAGAGTTTAGAGTTTTAGCTTAGAGTCTTAGCTTAAAGTTTTTGTTAAAGTTGAATTTTAGTTTAGTAATAGTTAAGAGTCTTAGCTTAGAGTCTTATCTCGGATTTTTTTTTTATGTTGTAGTTCATCCTATGTATATTTAAGAGTTTAGAGTTTTATAATTCATTCGTTGCTTATAGATATATTCTGGGTTAGTGATATTAAAGATCGTCGAGTCTTTTAGCATAGATTATTATCATAGAATTTTTGTTATAGTTCTCTTTTAGTTGAGTTATAGTTAAGAGTTTGTAGTTTTTTATATTATATTATTAGATTAGAGTTTTAGTTTAGTTCAATTTTATTTAAGAATTTCGATTTTTATCATAGAGTCTTATGTTAGGGTTTTTTAGCATTATATTTTAGTTTAGTTTTTGAACGGAGTATAAAGTTTTTTATCGTATCGTCTTATTATAGGGTTTTTTGTTGCAGTTCCTTTTTAGGTTAGTGTTTTATATTATAATCGTAATTTTGATTGTAGTTATAGTTTAGTTTAGTTTTATTCAAGAGTTTAGAGTTTTAGATTATAGTCTTAGCTTAGAGTTTTTGTTAGAGTTCTGGTATAGTTTAGTTTTTGTTAAGAGTTTAGAGTTTTAGCTTAGAGTCTTGGCTTAGATTTTTTGTTAGAGTCCTAGTTAAGTTTAGTTATAGTTAAGAGTTTGGAGTTTTACCTTAGAGACTTAGCTTAGAGTTTTAGTTAAATTTAGTTTTACTTAAGATTATAGAATTTTAGCTTAGAGTCTCAGCATAGAGTTTTGTTAGAGTTCTAGTTTAGTTTAGTTTTAGTTAAGAGTTTAGTGTTTTTAGCTTAGAGTCTTAGTTTAGAGTTTTTGTTGAAGTTCTAGTTTAGTTTAGTTTTAGTTTAGAGTTTTAGCTTAGACTGATTAGAGTTATAGTTTAGTTTAGTTTTAGTTAAGAGTTTTTAGCTTATAGTCTTATCTTAATTTTATTTATAGTTCTAGTTTAATTTGGATATAGTTAAGATTTTATAGTTTTGACTTGTATTATTAGATTAGAGTTTTAGTTATAGTTAAATTTTAGTTTAGTTACAGTTAAGAATTTAGATTTTTAGCTTAGAGTCTTAGCTTAGAGTTTTACTTAAAGTTATAGCTTGGTTAAGATTTAGTTAAGAGTTTCGAGTTTTAGCTGAGTCTTAGCTTACAGTTTTTGTTAGAGTTATAGTTTAGCTTAGTTTTACTTAAGAGTTTAGAGTTTTACCTTAGAGTCTTAGCTTAGAGTTTTTGTTACAGTTCTAGTTTAGTTTAATTTTAGTTAAGAATTTGATGTTTCACCTTTGAGTTTCAGTTAGAGTTCTAGTTTAGTTTAATTTTATTTAAGATTTTAGTTTTTTAAAATAGAGTCTTAGCATAGAGTTTTAGTTATATTTATAGTTTAGTTTACTTTTAGTTAAGAGTTTAGAATTTTAGCTTAGAGTCTTAACTTAGAGTTTTTGTTAGAGTTCTATTTTAGTTTAATTTTAGTTAAGAATTTGATGTTTTACCTTTGAGTTTCAGTTAGAGTTCTAGTTTAGTTTAGTTTTAGTTAAGATTTTACTTTTTTACCTTAGAGTATTAGCTTATATTTCTATTTAGAGATTTCTTTTTGTATAGTTTAAGTTATTAATTTATAATTGTAGCTTATAGTCATATCTTAGAGTTTTTGTTAGAGATATAGTTTATTTTAGTTTTAGTCCATATTTTAAATTGTTTTTCTTAGAGTACTTTTCTTAGAATTTTTGTTTAAGCTCTAGTTTAGTTTACTTTTATTTAATTGTTTATAGTTATAGATTATAGTATTGTCTTATAGTTTTTTTTATATTTTAAGTTTATATTAGTTATAGTTAAGAGTTTAGAGTTTTTAGCTTAGAGTCGTAGCTTAGAGTTTTTGTTAGAGTTCTAGTTTAGTTTACTTAAGAGTTTAGAGTTTTATCATAGAATCTTAGTTTAGAGTTTTTGTTGAAGTTTTAGTTTAGTTTAGTTTTAGTTAAGAGTTTAGAGTTTTTAGCTTAGAGTCCTAGCTTAGAGTTTTTGTTAGAGTTCTAGTTTAGTTTAGTTTTAGTTAAGAGTTTGGTGTTTTACCTTAGAGTTATAGCTTAGAGTTTTAGTTATAGTTCTAGTTTAATTTAGTTTTAGTTAAGAGTTTAGAATTTTACCTTAGAGTCTTAGCTTAGAGTTTTTGTTAGATTTCTAGTTTAGCTTAGTTCTAGTTAAGAGTTTAGAATTTTTATCTTATAGTCTTATCTTAGAGTTTTTGTTGAAGCTCTAGTTTAGTTTAGTTTTAGTTAAGAGTTTATAGTTTTAGCTTAGAGTCTTAGCTTAGATTTTTTTTTAGAGTTATAGTTTATTTTATTTTTAGTTTATATTTTTTAGTTTTTAATTAAATTATTATTTTATAGTTTATTTTATTTTTTAATTTTCTTTTAGTTTAGTTATAGTTAAGATTTTATATTTTTATCTTAGAGTCTTAGCTTAGAGTTTTAGTTAGAGTTATTGTTTATTTTAGTTTTACTTAAGAGTTATAGCTTAGAGGTTTAGCCTAAAATCTTAGCTTAGAGATTTAGTTAGAGTTGAAGTTTAGTCCAAACTAGCATAACCACAAAATAACACAATATTGCATAGAAATACCAAAACCATAGGTTAGATTAGGTTAGGTTAGGTTAGAGGTTAGGTTTCTCCACGTTTAAAATAGGTTAGATTAGGTTGGCTTATCATGAGCGCTCATGATAAGCCAACCTAATCTAACCTAAATTAAACGTGGAGAAACCTAACCTCTAACCTAACCTAACCTAATCTAACCTATGGTTTTGGCATTTCTATGCAATATTGTGTTATTTTGTGGTTATGCTAGTTTGGACTAAACTTCAACTCTAACTAAATCTCTAAGATAAGATTTTAGGCCAAACCTATAAGATATAACTATTAAGTAAAAATAAAATAAAAAATAACTATAAATAAAAATATAAGCTAATACTATAAGCTAAAACTATAAACTCTTAACTATAACTAAACTAAACGAAACTTCAACCCTAACTAAAACTCTAATCTAAGACTTTAAGGTAAAACTCAAAACTCTTAACTAAAACTAACCTAAACTAAAACTATAAAAAACAATCTAAGATAAGAATATAATAAAAAAAAAAACCATAATAAATTTATAAAAAATAAAAGTTATATAAAACAAAATATATAATATACTAATATTATATCAAAACTATAAACTCTTAATTAAAACTAAACTAAACTAGAACTCTAACAGAAACTCCAAGATAAGACTCTAAGCAAAAATTCTAAACTCTTAACTAAAACTAAACTAAACTAGAACTCTAACTAAAACTCTAAGATATAACTCTAAGGTAAAACACCAAACTCTTAACTAAAACTAAACTAAACTGGAAATCTAACAAAAACTCTAAGCTAGGACTCTAAGCTAAAAAACTCTAAACTCTTAACTAAAACTAAACTAAACTAAAACTTCAACAAAAACTCTAAACTAAGATTCTATGATAAAACTCTAAACTCTTAAGTAAACTAAACTAGAACTTTAACAAAAACTCTAAACTACGACTCTAAGCTAAAAACTCTAAACTCTTAACTATAACTAAACTAAACTTAAACTCTAACTATAACTCTAAGCTAAGACTATAAGCTAAAAATCTAAACTCTTAACTAAAACTAAACTAAACTATAACTTCAACAAAAACTCTAAGAACAAAACTCTAAGCCAAAAACTCTTAACTAAAACTAAAATAAACTTGAACTCTAACAAAAACTCTAAGCTAAGACTCTAAGCTAAAATTCTAAACTCTTAACTAAAACTAAACTAAACGAGAACTCTAACTAAAACTCTAAGCTAAGACTCTAAGGTAAAACACTAAACTCTTAACTAAAACTAAACTAAACTAGAACTATAACTGAAACTCAAAGGTAAAACATAAAATTCATAACTAAAATTAAACTAAACTAGAACTATAAAAAAAACTCTAAGCTAATACTATAATATAAAAATATAAACTCTAAACTACAAATAAACTAAACTATAAATCTAACTAAAACTCTAAGCTAAGACTCTAATGTAAAACAATAAACTCTTAACTAAAATTAAACTAAACTAGAACTCTAACTGAAACTCAAAGGTGAAATATCAAATTCTTAACTAAAATTAAACTAAACTAGAACTGTAACAAAAACTCTAAGCTAAGACTCTAAGGTAAAACTCTAAACTCTTAAGTAAAACTAAGCTAAACTATAACTCTAACAAAAACTGTAAGCTAAGACTCAGCTAAAACTCGAAACTCTTAACTAAATCTTAACCAAGCTATAACTTTAAGTAAAACTCTAAGCTAAGACTCTAAACTAAAAATCTAAATTCTTAACTGTAACTAAACTAAACTTTAACTCTAAATAAAACTCTAAGCTAAGACTACATGGTAAAACTATAAACTATTAAATAAAACTAAATTAAACTAGAACTCTAAATTAAACTAAGCTAAGACTCTAAGCTAAAAACTCTAAACTCTTAACTAAAACTAAACTAAACTAGCACTCTAAGCAGTCTAAGCTAAAACTCTAAACTAAAACTAAACTAAACTAGAACTTCAACAAAAACTCTAAACTAAGACTCTAAGCTAAAAATACTAAATTCTTAACTAAAAGTAAACTAAACTAAAACTCTAACAAAAACTCTATGCTGAGACTCTAAGCTAAAATTCTATACTCTTAAGTAAAACTTATCGTAACTAAAACTCTAAGCTAAGTCTCTAAGGTAAAACTCCAAACTCTTAACTATAACTAAACTTAACTAGGACTCTAACAAAAACTCTAAGCTAAGATTCTAAGCTAAAACTCTAAACTCTTAACTAAAACTAAACTAAACTAGAACTCTAACAAAAACTCTAAGCTAAGACTCTAAGCTAAAACTCTAAACTCTTAACTAAAACTAAACTAAACTATAACTCTAATAAAAACTCCAAGTCTAAGCTAAGACTCTAAGGTAAACTAGAACTGAAACAAAAAACTCTAAACTAAGACTCTAAGCTAAAAACTCTAAACTCTTAACTAAAACTAAACTAAACTAGAACTCTAAAAAAACCCTAAGATAAGACTCTATGGTAAAACTCTAAACTCTTAACAAAAATTAAACTAAACTAAAACTCTAAGCTAAGAATCTAAGCTAAAAACTCTAAACTCTTAACTAAAACTAAACTAAACTAGAACTCTAACAAAAGCTCTAAGCTAAGACTCTAAGCTAAAAAACTCTAAACTCTTAACTAAAACTAAACTAAACTAAAATTCTAAGCTAAGACTATAAGCTAAAACTCTAAACTCTTAAATATTACTAAACTAAACTTCAACTTTAAAAAAAACTCTAAGCTAAGACTCTAAGCCAAAACTCTAAACTCTTAACTATTACTAAACTAAACTAGAACTTCAACAAAAACTATGTTAAGACTCTAGTCTAAAAACTCAAGACTCTTAACTAAAAATAAAATAAACTAGAACTTTAACAAAAACTCTAAGCTATGACTCTAAGCTAAAATTCTAAACTCTTAACTAAAACTAAACTAGAACTCTAACTAAATGTCTAAGCTATGACTCTAAGGTAAAACACCAAACTCTTAACTAAAACTAAACTAAACTAGAACTCTAACATAAACTCTAAGCTAATAGTCTAAGCTAAAAACTCCAAACTCTTAACTAAAACTAAACTAAACTAAAACTCTAAGCTAAGTCTCTAAGGTAAAACTCCAAACTCTTAACTATATCTAAACTAAACTAGAACTCTAACAAAAACTCTAAGCTAAGATTCTAAGCTAAAACTCTAAACTCCTAACTATTACTAAACTAAAATTCAACTCTAACAAAAACTATAAGCTAAGACTCTAAGCTAACACTCTAAACTATTAACTAAAACTAAACTAAACTAAAACTTCAACAAAAACTCTAAGCTAAGGCTCTAAGCTAAAAACTCTAAACTCTTAACTAAAACTAAAATAAACTAGAACTCTAAAAAAAAATCTAAGATAAGACTCTAAGCTAAAAACTCTAAACTCTTAACTGAAAATAAACTAAACTAGAACTCTAACTGAAACTCTAAACTAAGACTATTAGTTAAAACACCAAACTCTTTAATAAAACTAAGACCCACTAGAAAACTAACAAAAACTTTAATCTAAAAATCTATTATAAAAAACTCTAGATTCTCAACTAAAAATAAACTAACCTAGGAATATTATAAAAGACTCTAAGTTTAAAATCAAAACTATAAGATGTGTTTAAAATAATATATAACTAGCAACTAAATAAGATAGAAATCTAACAAAACTATAATATATTAATATCATAAAATACTAGAAACTTTTAACTAAAACTAAAAGAAACTAGAACTCTAACTAAAACTCTAAGCTGAGACTTTAATCTAAAAAAATGTAAACACTAAAAAGGCATTAATCTAGAATAGAGATAACAAAGACAGTCAATGGTAAAACATCAAATTCTTAACTAAAATTAAACTAAACTTCAACTCTAACAAAAACTATAAGCTAAGACTCTAAGATAAAACTCTAAAATATTAACTAAAACTAAACTAAACTAGAACTTCAATAAAAACTCTAATCTAAAAACTCTAAACTCTTAACTAAAAGTTAACCAAAATATAAATTCAAGTTAAACTCTAAGCTATGACTATAATTTAAGACTATAAATTCTGAACTGTAACTAAAACTAAACTAGAACTCTAGAAAAAACTCTTAGCTAAGATTCTAAGGTAAACACTAAACTCTTAACTAAAACTAAACTAAACAAGAACTCTAACAGAAGCACAAAGATAAAAAATCAAACTCTTAACTAAAATTAAACTAAACTAGAACTCTAACAAAAAAAAACTCTTAACTAAAACTAAACTGAACTTCAACTCTAACAAAAACTCTAAGCTAAGACTCTAAGCTAAAACTCTAAACTAAAACTAAGCTATACTAGAACTTCAACATAAACTCTAAGCTAAGACTCTAAGTTAAAAACACTAAACTCTCAATTAAAACTAAAATAAAGTAGAATTCTAACAAATACTCTAAGCTGAGACTCTAAGCTAAAACTCTAAACTCTTAAGTAAAACTAAACTAAACTAGAACTCTAAGCTAAGAATCTAAGGTAAAACACCAAACTCTTAACTAAAAATAAACTAAACTAGAACTCTAACTTAAACTCAAAGGTAAAACATCAAACTATTAACTAAAATGAAACTAAACTAGAACTCTAACAAAAAAATCTAAGCTAAGACTCTAAGCTAAAACTCGAAACACTTAACTAAAACTTAACCAAACTAAAACTTTTATTAAGACTCTAAGGTATGACTCTAAGCTCAAACTCTAAACTCTTAACTGTAACTAAACTAAACTTAAACTCTAACTAAAACTCTAAGCTAAGACTCTAAGGTAAAAGTCTAAACTCTTAACTAAAACTAAACTAAACTAGAACTCTAAGAAAAACTCTAAGCTAAGACTCTAAGCTAAAACTCGAAACTCTTAACTAAAACTTAACCAAACTACAACTGTAAGTAAAATTATAAGCTATGACTCTAAGCTAAAACTCTAAATTCTGAACTGTAACTAAACTAAACTAAACTAGAACTCTGAATAAAACTCTGAGCTAAGACTCTATGCTAAAACTCTAAACTCTTAACTAAAACTAAACTAAACTAGAACTCTAACAAAAACTCTAAGCTAAGACTCTAAGCTAAAAAAAACTCTAAACTCTTAACTAATACTAAACTATACTATAACTATAACTTAAAATCAAATTTAAAACAACAAAATCTTAACTAAAATTAAACTAAACTTCAACTCTAAAAGAAACTCTAGGCTAAGATTCTAAGCTAAAACTCGAAACTCTTAACTAAAACTTGACCAAACTACAACTTTAAGTAAAATTATAAGCTATGACTCTAAGCTAAAACTCTAAATTCGGAACTGTAACTAATCTAAACTGAATTTGAACTCTGAATAAAACTCTAAGACACGACTATAAGCTAAAAACTCTTAACTCTTGAATAAAACTAAATTAAACTATAACTCTAACAAAAACTCTAAGCTAAGACTCTAAGCTAAAAAAAAAACTCTAAACTTTTAAATAAGACTAAACCAAAATAAAAATTTAAGCTAAGTCTCGAAGGTAAAAGCTAAAAACTCTAAACTCTTAACTAAAACTAAAATACAACTCTAACAAAAACTCTAAGCTAAGAGTACAATCTAAAAAAAAAACCTCTAAACTTTTATCTAAAACTAAACCAGACTAAAACTCTAAGCTTAGTCTCTAAGGTAAAACTTCAAACTCTTACCTATAACTAAGTTGTTGGTGAAAAGGATGGGTACTTAAATTTGTAAAATGGGTTTAGAACGGTCACTAAGAAAAGAACTTGTTCTGAAATGCCTTTTTGAAAAGTATTGCTTGCTGTTGAGCATTCAAAAAGCTGTAAAGTAAAGTTGCGGGTGAAAAAGATGGGAACTTCAACTTGTAAAATGGGTTTAGGATGCACAGTATTAACCTAACTGTTTCTGAAATTGACGTTAAAATGTATTGCTTTTTTTTGTAGCAGTCAAAAAGCTGAAAAGTAAAACGGTGGGTGAAAAAAATGGGTACTTCAACTTGTAAAATGGGTATAGGATAGACATTAAGAAAATAAATTGTTCTGAAATGCCTTTGAAAAGTATTGCCTGGTGTTGGAGCATTCAAAAATCAGTATAGTAAAGTTGTGGGTGAAAAGGATAGGAACTTCAACTTGTAAAATGGGTTTAGGATGGACATTAGGAAAATAACTTGTTCTGAAAAGATATAATAAAGCCATAAAAAAGTATTAAAAAATGGGGGCTCAGGGGCCTTTGGGGCGCCGGGGGTCCTTTGGGGGTCTGGGGGGTCCTTTGGGGGTCTGGGGGGCACTTGAGGGCCGATTGGTCCTTTGGGAGCCCGGTGGACCTTTGGGGACCGGGTGAGGGTCTTTGGGGGTCCGGGGGGTCCTTTGGGAGCCCGGTGGTCTTTTGGGAGCCCGGTGGGCCTTTGGGGGCCCGGGGAGGGCCTTTGGGGGTCTGGGGAGGGCCTTTGGAGGTCTGGGGGTCCTTTGGGAGCTTGGGGGACATTTGAGTACCGGGGGCTTCCTTCGGGGTTGGGGTAGGGGGATTGGAACCCTTTGGGGTTGGGGTAGGGGACCTCACGACGATGTTAAAATACAACTTGTCTATTATAACGACCACAGAGTTTCACCCTTAAATTCTCTTCTAAAATCATCTTTTAAATCATCTTTTAAAATGTCTCTAACTGTTTCGCCGAAATAATTTCATAAAATGGCTAAAAGGGCTTCGCCCAAATAATCCCTAAACGTAATTTCAGCGTTTTCCTTTTGTTTGGCATCTCTGCACTGTCACATTTCAAATTATTTGGAAACCATTTCGTGAATCAATCTCTTCATCGCTAAGATCTAAACATTCGCTCGGAGACATTTCTCTTTAGAAACAACAAATTAATACCCCTTTCGTGAATCAATTCTCTTTAGAAACAACAAACTAATTCCCCTTTCATGTCAATCAATCAATCATGACATCATCTGTCATGTGTGATCTAAAATTTGCCTCGGAAACATTCTCTTTGGAAATACATCAAAGACATTAATTAACTTGACGTCATCTGTCAGACATTAATTAACCTTGCCCGGAAACAATTTGATTAATGACTCAATAACAACATTTGCCTCGGAAACAACAGCAAATATTATTTCTGGATCATAATATTCGCTGAGAGTGTGCCAAAAACACACCCGGAGAAAGAGCCCAGGGAGAAAGAGGTCATTGACCCCATTGACCACGTGTTCTCCCTAGGGAGGCTATGCCCATATTTGTTGTTAAAAAAAGTTGTAGGTGGCAGCAGGGGTGCGTGACACGACTGGTACCCCCCCCCCTTCTACTGATGTGGAAGGTTCCGGGGCGTTTATTGTTCTATGTGCACTGGACATTGCCAGAGCATTTGATTCGTGTATTTTTGCCCAGATTTTGGTAGAAGTTCTAAAGAAAGGGAATCACTATCGAAGTATTCGATACATGTATAAACATATTTGTGCCAAAATGAAGCGCGGTTCAGAGCTTTTTAATTTGCTAAAGGGCGTTAGACAAGGAGGTCTCACTTCCCCTGCGCTTTTTAATAATTCAGTCATTTCAGCCCAAAGTTCTATTGAGTCCACCTGTATTTACGGGGGTTTAGACGTCTCTTTACTTACGTATGCTGATGATATCCTAAATCTGAGTTGCACTTTCTCTGGTTGTGAGAGCACTTTTTCGAAGTTAAAACTAGAATATCAGCAGATTGGTTTAAGTTTTAATGTGGATAAAATTGTAGCTGTCGATTTCAACCTCAAAGGATACTCTGATAAATCCCTCCAACTTACTGAAACTTGTATCCCCCTCTCTAAAAGCCTTATTTACCTGGGAATACCCATTGGAAACTCAATTAAGGAAACTATTAAGCTTGCCATTCGAAATCTTGAAAAAAAAGGCAAGGTTAGCTTATGTGTCACTTGTCTCTAACGTTACACACCTTAGTCGTTTCGATATTTCTAAACCTTATAATAGTCTATCTGTGCCTCATCTTCTTGCTCTGTCTCCTATTTGGCAATTTTTTTCTGCTTCAAAAAAAAAAAACTTGTTCATCGGATCTATTTTAAATTTGCTAAATTCCTTTTAGATATGCCCCTTGGACTAGTAACTCTTTTTTGTCCCAAAAATTTAAGCTCATTTTCCCTCCAACAATTATTGGTAGAAGAGTAAAAGATTTTAAATCTTCTGCCAGTAAACTAAATCATGATTGGTCCTCTTTATTTTTATTCGTTTTTTTTGTGTCTTTTGAAATATTTCTTATCTTGTGATTATTATATATGATTTGTGATTATGTCTATGATTATCATGATTGTAAAAACCACTTATTTTTGTTCAATGTATAAGTTTTCTTGTCTTTTTTCTTTTGTTTCTCTTATGTACTCTGTCATTTAGGTGACTGGTGCCCTTTTTTGTTTCGACAGGTTATAAGTAAATTTAATTGAATTGCACTCCGAATCTTAGATTATTCTGATTTACGTAAATTCCCTATACCAATTTGTTTTGGCGTAGTATTACAAATTTCACTCATAATTTCATTGGCAAAAGTTCTGTTACAGCAACAGTTTCTAGAATTTTCAATTTCATTTGCGATCTTCTTCAAGTAAAAGCTTTCGGACATGGGCTTCAACTCCAGATCCTTCAATTCTCTGAATTTCCTATTTAAATGAATAAAAACTTCGAATCTAGGCTTTTTATCTCGTATTATTAGGATGTCCCTGCATTAGCGTACTTTACTTTTGATTTCAAAGCACTTTTTATTACGCTCCTAAGCTTAGATTATTTAGATTTCCGTAATATCCTTTAGCCTACCAAGATCTTGCCATCATACTATTTAAAAGCTTTCATTTTATTGATTTAATGCCTAATTTTCTATTTTCCATTCAAACCTTGAAATGTTATGATTCTTGTACGCTTCTATGCCTTTCCTGTAGTATTTTTCAAAAGTATTTATTTTATTGATTTTAAGCCTAATTATCAGATTTTCTGCTCCCAACCAAATGTTGATTTTTCAACATTTTCAAGAATACCTTTCTCCTTTCACCATTCTGCAACTTAAGCCTAATTATGATTTTAAGCCTAATTATCAGATTTTCTGCTCCCAACCAAATGTTGATTTTTCAACATTTTCAAGAATACCTTTCTCCTTTCACCATTCTGCAACTTAAGCCTAATTATGATTTTAAGCCTAATTATCAGATTTTCTGCTCCCAACCAAATGTTGATTTTTCAACATTTTCAAGAATACCTTTCTCCTTTCACCATTCTGCAACTTAAGCCTAATTATGATTTTAAGCCTAATTATCAGATTTTCTGCTCCCAACCAAATGTTGATTTTTCAACATTTTCAAGAATACCTTTCTCCTTTCACCATTCTGCAACTTAAGCCTAATTATGATTTTAAGCCTAATTATCAGATTTTCTGCTCCCAACCAAATGTTGATTTTTCAACATTTTCAAGAATACCTTTCTCCTTTCACCATTCTGCAACTTAAGCCTAATTATGATTTTAAGCCTAATTATCAGATTTTCTGCTCCCAACCAAATGTTGATTTTTCAAAATTTTCAAGAATACCTTTCTCCTTTCACCATTCTGCAACTTAAGCCTAATTATGATTTTAAGCCTAATTATCAGATTTTCTGCTCCCAACCAAATGTTGATTTTTCAACATTTTCAAGAATACCTTTCTCATTTCACCATTCTGCAACTTAAGCCTAATTATGATTTTAAGCCTAATTATCAGATTTTCTGCTCCCAACCAAATGTTGATTTTTCAACATTTTCAAGAATACCTTTCTCCTTTCACCATTCTGCAACTTAAGCCTAATTATGATTTTAAGCCTAATTATCAGATTTTCTGCTCCCAACCAAATGTTGATTTTTCAACATTTTCAAGAATACCTTTCTCCTTTCACCATTCTGCAACTTAAGCCTAATTATGATTTTAAGCCTAATTATCAGATTTTCTGCTCCCAACCAACTGTTGATTTTTCAACATTTTCAAGAATACCTTTCTCCTTTCACCATTCTGCAACTTAAGCCTAATTATGATTTTAAGCCTAATTATCAGATTTTCTGCTCCCAACCAAATGTTGATTTTTCAACATTTTCAAGAATACCGTTCTCCTTTCACCATTCTGCAACTTAAGCCTAATTATGATTTTAAGCCTAATTATCAGATTTTCTGCTCCCAACCAAATGTTGATTTTTCAACATTTTCAAGAATACCTTTCTCCTTTCACCATTCTGCAACTTAATCCTAATTATGATTTTAAGCCTAATTATCAGATTTTCTGCTCCCAACCAAATGTTGATTTTTCAACATTTTCAAGAATACCTTTCTCCTTTCACCATTCTGCAACTTAAGCCTAATTATGATTTTAAGCCTAATTATCAGATTTTCTGCTCCCAACCAAATGTTGATTTTTCAACATTTTCAAGAATACCTTTCTCCTTTCACCATTCTTCAACTTAAGCCTAATTATGATTTTAAGCCTAATTATCAGATTTTCTGCTCCCAACCAAATGTTGATTTTTCAACATTTTCAAGAATACCTTTCTCCTTTCACCATTCTGCAACTTAAGCCTAATTATGATTTTAAGCCTAATTATCAGATTTTCTGCTCCCAACCAAATGTTGATTTTTCAACATTTTCAAGAATACCTTCCTCCTTTCACCATTCTGCAACTAAAGACTTTCTATATTAATTTAAAAAAACTAAGGTTTTCCGAGGGAAGTAAAGAGCCAAGTTGAAACTTAAAACGGACTAAAATTATTACTTCGCAGCTTATTTAATATATATTAATATAACTAGTACAAATAAACCAACTAATTATGTTACCCTATACTTTTATGATTATACAAAACTAGCGCTTAAATGCATGCATTGCAGTTATAGCTTTTTCTCCAGAATTAATTCTCAAATAGGTGCTTCTTCTCAGAAGTTGACATTTTTGAGAAAATTATTTAATATAGATGTTTAGAAAGATTGAAGAGGTATAAAGATTAGAAAGGTATATAAATGTCAAATGTCCTATATCTAAAAAATACATAAATCCCCTAAATCTCATTGTTTCTGAATTTACCTTTCATTTGTACGCCCAATCCTTGAGTATGCCTGTCCTGTTTGGCATCCTGATATCTCACATACGATAAATAATATTTCGAATAGGGATAAATCCTTTTAATAGACAGTGATAAAAAATACTGGGTATTTCGATTACATATACAGTGATGGTCATCAGCAGTATTTCTGCTGATGATGATCCAGTATATTTTTTGATTTTCTTTTTTCACTGTGTAATAAAAGGATTTATCCTCATTCGAAATGTTATCTATCGGCATGGAAAGGCAGTATGGCCTTTGAAATTAAAAGCGTGGTACCTCCAATGAATTTTCAGAAAGAATAGAGACAGTCGAAAAAGGTGACAAAGAATTATTTTCAATGAGGGTAAAGTCCCTTCTATCTCATCTACAAAGAGCTAATCTGGTTATCTTCAATGAAAGGAGAACAAAAATTTCATTACGTTTCGTCAACAAAACCTTTCATACCCACCGACAAATTACCTTTTCCCTAGTCAATTTTCCTTCCTTTGACCTTGCCTCCCTCGTCCTGCTTCAGAAAAATCACCCTTCTTACCCCAATAAAACAGTATATCGAAAGATACATAAGGACTTTCGTCCTCTATACAGTAAGCATGTTAAATACATGAGACCCCCTCCGATTTTTCACTTTACAACTGTTAAATGTTTAACTTACAATTTAATTTTTGTTAAATTGTGTATGTAGCTTTTATTGCAAGACTAATTTATCCTCATTGTATTTTATTAATCTAACTTATTCGTTTTTTAATTCTAAATGTTTTTTACTATTTTGACATTTTTCACTGTTTTGAAAACTGCTGTTTTTACAATGGTTTTGACTTTTTAGAAACAATTTTTTATTATTATATTTGCCTACTTATTTTACATTTTTTTTTACACTAAAGTGCGAATCCAGCCCACTTGGGTTTCCGATAGATGTTTTCTAGAAATAAAATATGATCTTCTAATGTAGGCCTAAATAGAATTCCTCGACTTGAGAATTAAAATGGAATTGAGCGTGTGAAAGAAGCTAAAAACTGGGCCCCTTGATTTACTGTGAAAACTGTGGCACAAGATTGACAAAAAAAAAAAAAACACCTAAAATCCTATTCTTAGCCAAATCACTGAGATATAAGCCCAAATGCAACACAAACGACAAGCTCTTGTATGGGTTAGCACAATAACAGATTTATCAGGAGAGAATGGCTTAAGGTATATTTATATAAGTGACGAAATATCTACCTGATCATTTAAAGCCTTTGAAGATTTTTTTTGCGGCATAGTATTATAGTTCCAATCATAAGAACCTCCTTGAAGAAATGGTGAAGCCAAAGGAATAGAAGATATGAATGGTGGCAGGCCTCCTGCTTCTACTAATAATACTCTATTCTTATTGTTTTCAGACAGACGATTTGCTAGGACACATCCGGCTGTACCACCTCCAACTGAAAAAATAAAATTAGTAAGACCAATACAAGCACCACAAGGAAAATTTACAACCTACTTAGATTACTATTAATTTAAAAAGAAAGTTTTTCTGAGGGAAGTAAAGAACGAAGTTGAAACTTAAAACGAACAAGAATTATTGCTTCAAAGTTTATGTAACTTATATCCATAAAACTAGTGCAAATAAACCAACGGATAATATTTCCCTATGTTTGTATGATTATAGAAAACTAGCGCTTTACTGAAAACATAAAGCAATATAGGAGTTTTAGCACAGTAAAAGCAAACCGATTAAGGACACTTTTTGAAAAACATAAAGCATTTTGGGATTGATGCTTCTTTATTTTTTTTTGCTGCATAATTTGGCATTACTTCTGCACAATGATCTCAGTCCAATGGATCGCGTTTTGGTTCTGAAAAGGACATTTCATGATTAGTTTTTTGACAAGTCCGAAGCGAAGCCATCTTGATAGTATTAGTACTATAGACTAGCTATAGAATTTGTATCACAACTTGGAATTTTCGGGTGCATAGAGAGAAATAAGCGGATTTTCGGAGCTCATATTATTGTCTATTTTTTCTTCATTTCTAGTAACACTAAAATGTATTTTTTTAAATTTAAAATTCTACATTACTCACTATTTGTGTTATAGCTGGTGAGACCAAAATTTTAGCTGATAAATACATTCATTATTTATGTTTGTCTGCTGTTCAATGACATTGCGGCTATTAAAATAATATTTATATCTATGTTTAATTTTTAAGATAGTTTTAAGACAAAACCATGAATCAGAGTGTCACGGGTTCAATTCCTTATTGTGTGTGTGTTATTTTTTTTCAATCTTAGTCTTGTGCCTTCTACATGATTATGTAGATAACCTGTTGTGGTTAAGTCTGACTGCGGCAATTCTTAACCACTGCTGTTTTTCCTACTGCACCCAAACAATTACGACTAACCGCCAAAATTTGAGTGATCTTGAGCTTTACTTTTTTCTGATAATTTCTGTATAAAAAAGACTTCACTTTTGTGTTACATTTCTTTTAGTATTTCGAGAAAAACTTAAGTTATTCAAATTCGTCTATTTATTGTTTGCTTTGGTTTCAACAGTCTCCAAGAAAAGGTTTCACATACAGCCTAGTATTTGTTATTGGGAAATATTTTGACATTTTTTAGGTTTTTTTTCTTGCAGCGGGGGGTGGGATTTTCCACGAGAAAACTTTTTCATGGGAGGGAAACTTTCTGGGAGAAATTTCCAAGAGATGTTTTACAAGGGGAATGGGAGTTTCCTAGCATTATTTGAAAACCGTCACAACTTAAATAAAAAAAAATCAACCGGAAACAAGGAGTAGCGCTAAAAATAAAAAAGGAACGTAAATTATTCTATATATGAGGGCGGGGGTCCTCCATAAAAATAGATAGATCATGGCAATGCTGCTCCTATATTAAATTTAAATAAACAGGATCAAAAATTACTTTTAAAACCGAGTTTTTCAGAATAAAATAGGGAGTGAAGTTTAAATTCAAAACGAACAAAAATTACTGCTTCACAGTCTATCTAACATATATCGATAAAACTAGTGCAAATAAACCAATTGATAATATTTTTCTAGCTTTGTATGATTATAGAAAACTAGCGCTTTACCAAAAACACCCAAAAGCCAGTACAAAAAAAAAACAAGAATATTGATTTAGGAGTCAAAAGTGACTGTTGGGGTTTCACTCCTGTTTCGTTATCTTTTTCAGAAAAATGACCTGCTGTCTTTTCCGTAATTGCATTTGCTTGGATTTGCCTATACTACAATTTTCAATGATAAGTTGATCTCGCTGATAAGCTATAGTTGTTTTGCAATAAATAAGCTTTCAAGCTAAACTCAATTTTTGTCTTCTGGGTCTTGGCCATTGAAAGATAAAGCTATGCGAAAAAAGCCAATGGATTTGAACTCTAATTTATTGGATTGGTCCGTGCCATTCTGGGGTCCACCCCAACACAAGTTTTCCTTTTATGAAAATAATAATATTGGAGTTAGTTCGCTGACACACTTCAGAGTCAATGTTACTATGTACTACTGGGAATTGCGTTGGATTGGACATTGGAAAATATAAGTAATCTATTTTCTACAGCCGCGTGAGATTATTTTTCCAGGAACCCAGGCAGGGTAAGGCCTTACTCTTTGCGCTTAAGTTTGACTTTTTTAAAAGTCCCAACAGCTTTAGCGTAAATAGGAAGGTATTAAGGAGGGGCAACCCTTCATATGCCGAATAATTTGCGTTGGTTTTGAGTTTGAATGTTGCTCCTTACTTTCAGTAAAAAAAAAGAAAACTTGTTTTGTTGATTTAACCAAGCTCAAAACAAATAAAAATCACTAGAAGCAAGAGCTTGGCTACTCCCCTCTTCCAATACATACGATGTAGATAATTCTAGACTGAAATGTCTAGTATTTTTGTGAAATTTATCACTGTCGATTAAAAGGATTTTATCCCTATTTGAACTTTTATTTAACCCTCTTCCAAATCTGTAAAAGTATAAAGCTTTCTGTGTCATTGGCGCTTTACTGAAATTTAAATTAAATAAAAAACAAGTTTTTTAACTGAAAGTAAGGAGCGACATTAAAACTTCAAACGAACAGAAATTATTCCATATATGAAAGGGACTGTCTCTCCTCAACGCCTCGCTTTTTACACTAAATTTTTACTCTTTGTCCCAACTCTACTTTTTAAAACAATAAAAACTTTAGCTTAAAGAGTGAGGTGTTGAGGAAGGGACACACTCTTTCATATACGGAATAATTTCTGTTCGTTTTAAATTTTGATGTCGCTCCTTACTTTCAGTTATAAAAAACTTGTTTTCTTATTTAGTTTCTGAACGTTTTTCAACTAACTCAGGTTTGAATTTAGCTCACCGTGCATGAACAATTAAAACAAAATTTGCATATTAATTTTGGCAGATTTATTCCGGATATGAAAGGTTGCCCCCTCCTTAATACCTTGGTCTTTACGTTAAAGCTGTTAGCACTTTCAAAAAAGCTTCATATTCTAATTAAACGGCCCAGTGCTTCAATTTTAGTAAACAATCAAACTTTAGCGCAAAGAGTAAGGTATTGAGGAGGGGGCAACCTTTCATATATGGCATAACTTCGGTTTATTTTTCAAATAATGCCGGTAAATCTGGCTCCCGCTCAATGAAATATACCCATTCCCCTCACGGAAAACTCCTCCGTGGAAATTTCATCCAACGTAAAGTGCATCCTCCCAGTCAAATTCCCTCCAGACAGCTCCATCCTCGCTGTAAATCCCCCCTCCCTGTAAAATTGCTTGTGGACAATTCAGCCGGAAAAAGTCTCCTTAGCATTCTTTCATTTGAATAAGACTTTAATCTCTAATCGGGTTTCTTGATCCGTCCAGAAATGCCCCTTTCCGTAGAAATTGTTTCTCAGAAAATAAAACACGCGGAAAAAAGATCCTGGATAATTCCCCCGGAACATCTCCACATAAAACATTTGGCAAAGAAAATGTAAGACAATTAAAGAGAATTTCGTATAGTAGTTCTGTCAAAAACCCCCAGTGTAATATTTCCCCTAAAATATTCTCTCCAATGAAATTTTCCTCCCAAAGGAAGATTTTTCTCATAGAAATCCACCCCAAGCACACCCCCCCTCCAAAAAAATGGCTGTATACTTCCCAATAACAAATACTATAAGTAAATAATGGGAGAAATAAACAACTTTCAGCCCTTCCCCCAGGGACTGTGGGGGGTCATTTTACACCTAAGAACAAAGGTATTAGATTTTTCGCCTATGCTGAATAAAATGGCTGGGGCCTAGTTGCCCTTCAATTTTTCGGTCACTTAAAAAGGGCACTAGTAATTTTAACTTCCTTTTGAATGAACCCTCTTGCGATATTCTTTGACAACTGGGTCGATACGATCATCCATGGGAAGAAAAAAAAGAAAAGAAAAAACAAAATAAACACGCATCCGTGATCTTTCTTCTGGCGAAAATACAAAATTCCACATTTTTGAAGATAAGAGCTTGAAATACAGTATGGTTCTCTAATACGCTGAATTTGATGGTGTGATTTTCATTAAGTTACTATGACTTTTAGGTTGTGTTTCCCCCTTTTTTAGAAAATAAGGCAAATATTCTCTGGCTCATAACTTTTGATGGGTACGACTAAACTTGATGAAACTTATATATTTGAAATAAGCATTCCCATACTTTATATATAAAAAAAACTGATTCTTTTGATGTATCTAATGGTATCAAAATGCTATCAATTGGTATCCATTTTTAGAGTTTCGGTTACTATTCAGCCTGGTCGCTCCTAACTTACAGTTCGTTACCACGAACTGTTAAATTATTAGTGTCTTGAAGAGACTTGGAAAGAACCAATAAAATTAAACTAATATTTCATCTATAATTATGGTGATATTAATTGCTGAAAGCTCATCAGTTCAAGATCTTATTTCATTGTTATTTTCGTTTTATTTTTAATTTGTAATAAGTTCAAAAGAAAATATTTGGAACATGATTCGTTTTCACTAAAGCGCCAATGAAGCAGCAGGCTTTATACTTTTACAACTAGGGAAGAAGGCAATAGCCAACCTATTGCTTGTAGTGAAAACTATATGCGTCTTGAACAGTCATGGAAAGAACTAATAAAATTAAAAAGTTTGATATATATAGGTATAATAATTGCTGAAAGCTCATCAGTTCAAGATTTTATTTCATTGTGATTTCTAATTTATTTCCAATGTTGTAATAAGTAAAAAAAAAATTTTCGTAATATGATTCGTTTTCAGTAAAGTGCCAATGACGCAGATGGTTTAATACTTTTACAGTTAGGGAAAAGGGCAGTAGCCAAACTCTTGCTTGTAGTGAAAACTATATGTGTCTAGGACAGTCTTGGAGCCTCCTCCAAAATTTTTTGGACTATCCCCTTCCCTAAACCTTGTATGCCCCTGGGGAATAACTTACAACCCTTGACCCCAGGGGTTTGCGGGGCTAGGTCAACCCCACAGGCATTGTTATATGATGCTTGGATTAGTTTGAACAAAATGATTATCTCAAAATTTAGGTCGATTTTGTTTGGGGAAACGGGGCTCTGGGGTGGGGGGGAGTTAGGCTAGTTGCCCTCTTCTATGAAACTAGAAGTTTCAATTACTAACAAATCGAGCACCCTCCAAAGATATTACGACTACTCCTTGCATAAAAACCTTGCATGTCCAGGGAATTGCTTACAACACTTGCCCCCGGACTTTGAAGGGTTGTGCCGACCCCAAAGTTTCGTTATCTAATCTTTGAACTTTTTTAAAAAATAATTGTTATCCAAAGATTTTGATTGGATGCATTTGGGGAAAAGAGAGCGTGGGGGCTAGCTGCCCTTCAGCCCCTTTGACTCCTAAAAAGGGAACTAGAGCTTTGAATTTCCAGTCGATTGAGTCCCCTTTAAAGTTTATTTGACCACTTCTATAAAAACCTTATATGCCTCCGTGGTATAGCTTACAACACTTGCCCCCAGGCTCTGGGGGGTTTAGTCAAATTCAAAGTTTCCGTTATCTGATCTTTGAACTATTTTTAATAAATGGCTATTTCACAGTTCTTATCAGATGCATTTGGAGAAAAGAGGGTGTGAGGGGGGAGGTCTAGCTGCCCTGCCATCACTTTTGACTCTAAAAAATGGAACTAGAACCTTCTAGCTCCAATAAAATGAGTTCCCTCCGAAGTTTATACGATCATCCCTTCCATAAAAACCTTATTTACTCCCGGCGTATAGCTTTCAACACGTGCCCCCAGGCTCTGGGGGATGTGTCGACCTGAGTTTTGTTATCTGATCTTTGAAATATTTTGAACAAAACAGCTATCTCAAAATTTTTATCGTATGGATTTGGGGAAAAGAGGGCGTGGTGTGGGGGTAGTTGCCCTCCAAACCCCTTAAAAAGAGCTCTGCACCCTTAAAAAGAGCTCTAGAACCTTCAATTTCCAATCAAATTAGCCCCCTCTGAAATTAGTAAGACCACCCTTCCATAAAGACATTATATTTCCCCGGGGCATAACTTTCAACACATTCTCCCGGGATAGGGGAAAGGGATCGGCCCTGCAGCTTTTGTTATTAGATCCTTGAACTATTTTGAACAAAATAGCTATTTCCAGATTTTAATTCCTAGCATTTGGGGCAACCAGGGCGTAGGAGGGGGCTTTGTTGCCCTCCAATCCCTTTTAACTCTTAAAAATGGCTCTAGAACTTTCAATTTCCAATCAAATTAGTCCCTTCCAAAATTTATACGACCACCCCTTCCACAAAAGCCTTATATGCCATAAGGGCATAACTTTCAACACGAACCCCAAGGCTCTGGGGGTTTTTTCGACCCTGGGGGTTTTGCTAGTTGATCTTTTAACTATTTTAAACAAAATGGCTATCTCAAAATTTTTTTCGGATACTCTTTTCGAAAAGAGGGCTTCAGGGAAGGGGCTAGATGCCCTCCGATCCCTTTTTACTCTTAAGAAGGGCACTAGAACTTCCGATTTTCAATTGAATGAGACCACGCTGAGACTGCATCTCCAATTGAGAGGCAACATTATTGATTTTAGATATATTTTTTCAATGTCCAAAACCACTCGGGGAGGGGGATTTGAGTGACCTAAAGAGCTTGACTACTCTAGCACGAGTGTCACGTAAAATATATAAAGAAACGGATCATTAATAATTGTTTTACTTTTTATTGACACACGGGACTATGGTGAAGAATATTTGGACAATTTGTCATTGCAGAAAAATAAGTGCATGATTAATCAAATTGGTGCCAATCCTGATGCACGAATAACAAACAATTTACTCAAACTTTCATAAAAGACAGGTTTGGAATAAGCTTGAAGAGAAAATTCTAATTAACTGAAAATTCCCCCGCCCATTATACTTGTCTTACTATAAAACAAGTATTTTAAATCCTTAATCCTTAAAGAAAAACTAAAATAAGATGAAATCTCACCAATTATAAAGTCATAACGACCAATCGGATGCATGACTATGCTTGTATACCAGATAAAAAAATAGCTTTGCAAAATATGGTACAGGAACGTTGCAGACACTACAACGACAACGGCTGAAACGAATAAAAAGGTTTAACAGTTTAATATATCTTTTCCTCTTTTTTTACGAGGATCTCCAACTCAAAACCTTAGATTAGATTGTCCAACTCAGTAAAATACTCACAACTCAGTAATCACTAATTTGTCTATGCTACTATTTTCTCCACTCTCCCGAATGACGTGTAAAAGGACTCTGTAAACTGCACAGCAGCTTTACCACTTGAAAAACATTAAATTTCTTTTAGAAATCTTCTTTAGATAAATAGTTACTTGACAGAGCGTTTAAGAAAAGTTAAATAAAGATAGTATAAAATTTAAGAGCAATAGATTGTTTTTTAAACATAAAATATAACCTATACAGCAAATTATCATTCTGGTTGAAGTATTTGAGAACAATGCAATAACATTAGACATCAAAGCGAAAATTCAGCTCAAACTTAACAGTCATTACGTATAGGTAGATTTTTTTTTAAAGGTAACTTTCTTTGTGAAAGTTTTGTTCAATATAAGACTTTCTATAGTAACCCTTAGTCGTTTCTAAAAACATTTCCTTTCAAAGGAATTTTCCCACTGTCTGCTTCTTCTTGATTATTTTCTGCAATTTAATGGATTAAATTGAAGAATTTAATCCATTAAATTGGATCATGGAATGGATCATGGAAGGATTTCATTACTGACATAAGATTTAGAATTTTTAGGAGGAAAATCTCAGGGAGAGGGAGTAAAAGAAGATTTCGGAGGTCTACATGTCCTTGATCTCTGTTGTTTCTGAAAAATCCTAAGGATTCGATACTCCGACAGAATATCACATGCTGAGGTGTGCCACCTCTGCTGTAACATTGAGCCCAAAGACTCAATTGTCAAACAGAGAAGACTAAGTTGGCTTAGCTATGTCTTGAGAAAACCTAATGACCGAATCACAAATCAAGTAATTGTAGCTGTTCCTTTGCCAGAATGGCACGGGTGTCCTGTTGGTCAATAGAAGTATTGGTGGGCAAATGTCAAAACGACATCGACACAATTGAGGGTTTTCGAAAGTTTAGCAGAAAGCAGTAGAGCTGCTGGTTCCGGTGGTCCAGGTGCCAGAGCATCTGGTCCGCGTCTGGTCCCGCAGCAAGTACTAAGGAAAGAGTTTATCGTGTTGCAGCAGCATTCTAGTTCTGTTAGTTAGCAGAAAACTTATGAATGATGTTAAGAGGAGTGGGATTGGGGAATACAGAAGAGGAGGGATCGTATTCCTCAGGATTAAGATTTTTAACCATGGAGATTGTGATTCTAATTTTTTCATTCTTCCCAGGCTTTCCATATCGGAAATGGCATCCAAAGTACATTTTTTGGGTGCCAAACGGTACTTCATGATGGCGTTATCAACCCAAATTTATACAAAAACAGTAAACATAAAAATTAGATTTTAAATAAGCATTTAAATTAATTTTTGAATCAGCTCTCTTTGATGTTCCAATGTTCCGCCCAGCCTTTGTATTCCAGAAATGGTACGCAAATTTTTCTTTTTGAGCAGCAAATGACACTTAAGAATGACGTTAACGAGTCAAACTAACAAAAAAGATGACGTGCAAAAATTAGCCTGAAAATAAACTCTTAGACAACTCTCTATGATATTTTAGTGGGGGTGCTAACATTTCGACTAACCGTCACAAGCACTAAACGTCATAACATCTAAAATGAAAATTCGTCAGAACCACTAACTGTCAGGACAAAAAACTTTATAAGTTTTTATAATAGCAATAAATATATAATAGTTTAGAAACAAATTTCAACTATATATTTGCACATCAGGGGGGTGGGGGTAAAGCATAACCTAATACGTAACCTAACCTAACCTTGGTACCTTTTCCAACCTAAACCCCAAAAAACTAAAGTTTTAAAACTTTAGATGTTATGACGGTTAGTGGTTCTGACGGATTTTTTTGTTAGTATTGTGACGGATTTTGTCGATGTCCTGATGTTAGTGCTCCTGGCGGTTAGATGTTATGATGCCTTCCCATTTTAGTGCCCCGCTAGTGGCTGGGGAAAAAAGAAGAAAAAATGAGGACACAGCAGGACTACCCATGCAAAAAAAGATTTTCAAAAACAAAAAAAGACAGAGATTTTCCTTGTTGTTCCAGGTGAGGGGCTATAAGTGTCACGGATAAGGTTTTAGACAAAGATAACTTCCACAATGTACATTTTGTTTTGGCTCAGCGTCATTTTGAGGGATTTTAGGCTCTATTCCAAGATTCCTGTGAATTATTTTTTGAAACAACATTTTACCATCCTTAAAGTAACTACAAATGACAATTTTTTCTCACTAGACATTTCATTTCTTAACTCATTGGTCACTGTAAGCCGCAGTTCCCTCTTTACTAGGTTGCAGCTATCGTTGAAATCATGATGAAATATTTTAGCAAAGAATCATATTGCCTTATATAGACTCATTGCCTAATTAAGAAAAGATCTTTTTTCAATATTTATTGTCTCGGTTTAAAAAGAAAACGAGCAAAAAAAAATTTAAAAAAAAGTTTTAATCCAGCAGTTCGTGGTAAGGAACATTAAGTAAGGAGTAACCCGGCTCAATAGTAACCGAAACTCTAAGAAAATAAATTTTGATACCAATAGGTAGGTAAAAAGAAGCGACTTTTTATGCTAATTTCAAATATATAAGTTTCATTAAGCTTAATTTTATCCATTAAAGGGTAAGAGCCTGAGGAAATTTGCATGATTTTTGAAAAAGGGGGAAACACACCCCAAAATTCATAGAGTATTAATGAAAATCACACCATAAGATTCAATGTACCAGAGCCCTACTGTTGAGGTTTCAAGCTCCTATCTGAAAAAATGTGGAATTTCTATTTTTGTCAGAAGATAGATAACGGATGAGTATTTATTTGGTTTTCTTTTTCTTTTTCCCAGTGGTGATCATATTGGGAAAGAGTATCGGAAATCTAGAGTATCTAGAGTATCGGAAAAGGACTCATTCGAACAAAAATTAAAAGTTCTAGCTCCCTTTTTAAGTGACCAAAAGTTGGAGGTCAACTAGGACCCCTCCCAAGACGTTTTTTCCCCAAAATGGTTCGATGAAAACTTGAGATAGCGATAGTAGAGATGCCATAATATCTCCCATCACTCACCCCTGCTGCCACCTAAGACTTTTTTTAACACCATATATGGGCATAGAACCACGTGGTTTATGGTTTTTGTCAGTGAGAATGAAAAAACAGGAACTTTGTCACATTTATGTCTGTTTTCTTGGATGGTTATGTGCGTTGGTCGATTTATTTGATGTTTTTCATGGATGGTTTTGGATGATTTATGGTTTTTGTCAGTGAGAATGAAAAAACAGGAACTTTGTCACAATTATGTCTGTTTTCTTGGTTTTTGTCAGTGAGAATGGAAAAACAGGAACTTTCTCACATTTATGGATGTTAACAGCAATTTATGTTCCTGTTTTATGGTTTTTGTCAGTGAGAATGAAAAAACAGGAACTTTCTCACATTTATGGATGTCAACAGCAATTTATGTCTGTTTATGTCTTTAGGCGAACCTAACCTGAGAAATTGATTTACATAATCGGCGGGGGAATTATTGATTCGCGAAGGGGAATTAAGAAACAAACATGGCTTCTTTGATCTTTAGGCTAACCTAACCTGAGAAATTGATTTACATAATCGCTAGGGGAATATATTGATTCACGAAGGGGGAATTAAGAAACATTATGGCTTCTTTAATCTTAGGTCTGTGGGATAAACGTTCTTTAGGTCAGAGAGAAAAATTAATATTCTATTTTTAAATAGGGCTTCATTGATCTTTAGTGTCAGGAGTTATAAATGACATCACTTGTTATCTTGGAATTATGCGAGAGTCTAAAGAGATAGAAATTCTATTTTTAAATACGGCTTCACTGAGCTTTAAGTCGGAGAGATAAATTGATATTCTAACGAAACCTTATTAGTGTAGCTAGGAACATTTATGAGATGAAGAGATTAACGTAGGAAAGGGTTTCCTAGAAATTTGAAATGTGTCAGCGCAGAGATGCCAAAAACAAAAGGAACACGCTGAAATTACGTTTAGGGATTATTTGGGCGAAACCATTTTAGACAGGTTATTGAATTATTTCTTCGAAACAGTTAGAGACATTTTAAAAGATGATTTTTGAAGAGATTTTAGAAGAGGATTTGAGGATGAAACTCTGAGTTCGTTATAATACACAAGTTCCATTTGAACAGTGTCGTGAGGTCCTCTTATCCCAACCCCAAAGGGTTCCGATCCCCCCACCCCAACCCCGAAGGAAGCGCCCGGTCCTCAAAGGTCCTCCCAAGCTCTCAAAGGACCACCCGGCCCTCAAGGGTCCCACAGACCCTCAAAGGCTCTCCCCGAGCCCCGTCTCTCGTTGATGTGTGTTGTCTGAAACTTATGATTTGGAATATGTAAATTACTATTTCGGACTTTTCTGAGCTAAATTTCTTAGTCTTTCGTTGGTGTGTGTTGTCTGAAACCTATGATTTGGGATGGATTGGATCGCTATTTTTGACTTTTCTGAGCTGGATTTCTGAGCCGGTGATATGTATATAATGCCAGAAAATTATGATTTGGGATATTTAGTTTGAAAGTTGGACTTTACAGAGCTATGATTCTTAGTCTCTCATAAGCGTGTGTTGTCTTATACTTATAGTTTTGGATTAGTATTTTGCTATTTCAGGTTTTTCTGAACAAAGGTTTCATAGTATTTTGTAGGTGAATGTTGTCTGAAACTTATGATGTGGGATCTATAAATTACTATGTCAAGCTTGTCTAAGCTAGATGGCTTAGTATTTCGTAGGTGTGTATTGTCTGAATCTTCTGATTTGGGATGGATGGATTACTATTTTGACTTTTCTGAGCTTGATTTTTTAGCTGTTCATAGGTGTGTGTTGTCTGAAACCAATGATTTGGGATGGTTAATTTGCTATTCTTGATTTTTTTGAGCTAGGTTTCTTAGCCTTTCAGAGGTGTGTGCTGTCAGAAAATTATGATTTGGAATGTATAGCTTGCTTTTTCGAATTTTCAGAGCTAGGATTCTTAGTCCTTCATAGGTGTTTGTTGTCTGAAGCCTATAGTTTGGGATGAGTAGTTTGCTATTTCAGGCTTTTCATAGCCAGATTTATTAGTATTTCGTAGGTGTGTGTTGTCTGAAACCTATGATTTGGATTGCGTGGGTTGCTATTTTTTGACTTTTCATAGCCAGATTTCTTAGTCTTTCGTAGGTGTGTGTTTTCTGAAATCTATGATTTAGATTGTGTGGATTGCTATTTTTGACTTCTCTGAGCTGGATTTCATAGCCTTTCATAGGGATGTGTTGACTGAAACCTATGATTTGGAATGAGTGGTTTGCTTATTGGACTTTTCAGAGCTGGATTTCTTAACCGTTTATAGGTGAGTGTTGTCTGAAACCAATGATTTTGGATGGTTAATTTGCTATTTTTGACTTTTCTGAGCTAGGTTTCATAGCCTTTCATAGGTGCTTGTTGTCAGAAAATTATGCTTTGGGATGTGTAGTTTGCTATTTCAGGCTTTTCTGAGCTAAGGTTTCCTAGTATTTCGTAGGTGAATGTTGTCTGAAACCAATAGTTTGGGATGAGTAGTTTGCTATTTCAGGCTTTTATGAGCTAGGTTTCTTAGCCTTTCATAGGTGTGTGTTGACTGAAACTTATGATTTGGGATATGTAATTTGCTATTTCCGACTTTTCATAACCGGATTTCTTTGTCTTTCGTAGGTGTGTGGTGTCTGAAACCTATGATTTGGGATGTGTGGGTTGCTATTTTTTTACTTTTCTGAGCTGAATTTCTTAGCCTTTCGTAGGTGTGTTGACTGAAACCTATGATTTGGGATGGTTAATTTGCTATTTTTGACTTTTCTGAGCCAGATTTCATAGCCTTTCATAGGTGTGTGATTTCAGAAATTATGATTTGGGAGGTGTAGTTTGCTTTTTGGACTTCTCAGAGCTGGGATTCTTAGCCTATCATAGGTATGTGTTGTCAGAAAATTATGATTTGGGATGTGTAGTTGGCTATTTCAGAATTTTCTGAGCTAAAGTTTCTTAGTATTTCGTAGGTGAATGTTGTCTGAAACCAATAGTTTGGGATGAGTAGTTTGCTATTTTTGACTTTTCTGAGCTAGGTTTCTTAGTCTTTCGTTGGTGTGTGTTGACTGGAACCAATGATCTGGGATGACTGGTTTGATTTTTTGAATTTTCTTAGCTGGATTTATTATCCTTTAATAGGTGTGTGTTGTCTGAAACCTATGATTGGGATGAGTGGTTTTCTATTTTTTTTTTTTATGAACTAGATTTATTAGCATTACATAGGTGTGTGTTGTCAGAAAATTAATATTTTGGATGTGTAGTTTGCTATTTGGACTTTTCAGAGCTATCATTCTTAGTCCATGGTAGGCGTTTGTTGTCGAAACTTCTTGTTTGGGATGAGTAGTTTGCTATTTCAGGCTTTTCTGAGCTAAGGTTTCTTAGTCTTTCATGGGTGAATGTTGTCTGAAACCTATGATTTTGGATATGTAAATTACTATTTAGGGATTTTCTAAGCTAGATTTCTTAGTCATTCGTTGGTGTGTGTTGTCTGAAACCTAAGATTTGGGATATATGAATTTCTATATTGGGCTTTTCCGAGTTGGATTTCTTAGTCTTTCATAGGTATGTGTTGTCTAAAACCTATGATTTGGAATGGATGGATTGCTATTTTTTTAATTTTTCGAGCTTGATTTCTTAGCCGTTCATAGGTGAGTGCTGTCTGAAACTTATGATTTGGGATGGTTAAATTTGCTATTTTCGGCTTTTATTAGCTAGGTTTCTTAGCCTTTCATAGGTGAGTGTTTTCAGAAAATTATGATTTGGGATGTGTAGTTTGCTATTTGGACTTTTCAGAGCTAGGATTCTTAGTCCATCTTAGTTTTTTGTTGTCTGAAACCAATAGTTTGGGATGAGTAGTCCGCTATTTCAGGATTTTCTGAGCTAGATTTCTTAGACTTTCATTGGTGTGTGCTTTCAGAAAAGTAGGATTTGGGTTATGTAAAATACTATTTTAGGCATTTCTGAGTTGGACACTTCTAAATTTTTCCGTAGAAGATAGGAAAAGTAATTCTATGATTGTGATTATTTTCCATGAAGATAAAAAGTTTCACTTTAATTCTAAATTTTCTTAAATTCAATTCTGACCTTTCTCAAAGAGATGGAAAAAATTTTATTGAATTGAACTTTAAATTTCTTTATGTCTTTTGTGAAATAAAGAACTGAAGTGGAAGATTTTTATTTTCTCTGTAGAAATTAGAATTGAATTGTGTTCTTTGGTAAAATTCAGTAGAGAACTTGAACTTTTCTTCACTTCATTGAGAAAATTTTAAATTGAACTAGAACTTTTTATCTTCTGGGAAAATAATCAAAAGTATGGTATTAATTTTTCTTTCTCCCACCGAAAAATTTAGAATTGAACTTTAAATTTCTTTATGTCTTTGTGAAATAAAGAACTGAAGTGGAAGATTTTTGTTTTCTCTGGAGAAATTAGAATTGAAGTGTGTTCTTTGGTAAAGTTCAGAAGAGAACTTGAACTTTCTTTGACTTCGTTTGAGAAAATTTTAAATTCAACTAGAACTTTTTATCTTCCGTGAAAATATTCACAAGTATGGTATTACTTTTTCGATCTTCCACCGAAAAATTAGAATTGAACTTTAAATTTCTTTATGTCTTTGTGAAATAAAGAACTGAAGTGAAAGATTTTTGTTTTCTCTGGATAAATTATAATTGAAGTGTGTTCTTTGGTAAAGTTCAGAAGAAAACTTGAACTTTTCTTCACTTCGTTGAGAAAATTTTAAATTGAACTAGAACTTTTTATCTTCCGTGAAAATATTAACAAGTATGTTATTAATTTTTCAATCTTCCACCGAAAAATTTAGAATTGAACTTTAAATTTCTTTATGTCTTTGTGAAATAAAGAACTGAAGTGGAAGATTTTTATTTTCTCTGGAGAAATTAGAATTGAATTGTGTTCTTTGATAAAATTCCGAAGAGAACTTGAACTTTTTTATCTTCAGTGAAAAATTTGGAACGGTATTTTAAATTTTTCATCTCTTCGAGCCAGATCTGAACTAAAGTGGAAAATTTTTATATTATTTGGAAAAAATAGAAATGATCAATGACTAATTTCTTTTTCATTGAGAAAATTCAGAAGAGAACTTGAACTTTCCTTCACTTCGTTGAGAAAATTTTAAATTGAACTAGAACTTTTTATCTTCCATGAAAATATTCACAAGTATGGTATTACTTTTTCTATCTTCCACCGAAAAATTTAGAATTTAACTTTAAATTTATTTGTTTTTGTGAAATAAGGAACTGAAGTGGAATATTATTATTTTCTCTTGTGAAATTAGAATTGAATTATGTTCTTTGGTAAAATTCATAAGAGAACTTTAATTCTTCTTCACTTCGTTGAGAAAATTTTAAAATGAACTAGAACTTTTTATCTTCCTGGGAAATATTCACATGTATGGCATAACTTTTTCTATTTTCCACCAAAAAATTTAGAATTGAACTTTAAATTTTTTATTGGGGAAATTAGAATTGAATTGTGTTCTTTGGTAAAATTCAGATTAGAACTCGAATATTCACGATCAAAGTATAACTTTTCCTATCTTCTATGAAAAATTTGGAACAGAACTTTAAATTTCCTCATCTCTTTGAGAAAAAAATCTGAACTGAAGTGGAAATTTTTATATTATTTTGGGAAAATAGATTTGATCAATAACTTATTTAATTTTCATTGAGAAAATTCAGAATTGAAGTTGAACTTTTCTTCTTCCGGGAAAATATTTGGAACAGAACTTTAATTTTTTTCATCTCTTTGAGAAAGGTCAGAATTGAATTTAAGAAAATTTAGAATTAAAGTGAAACTTTTTATCTTCATGGAAAATAATCACAATCATAGAATAACTTTTCCTATCTTCTACGGAAAAATTTAGAAGCGTCCAACTCAGAAATGCCTAAAATAGTATTTTATATAACTCAAATCATGCTTTTCTAAAGCACACACCAATGAAAGGCTAAAAAATCTAACTCAGAAAAGCCTGAAATAGTGAACTGCTCATCCCAAACTATTGGTTTCAGACAACAAACACCTAAGGCGGACTTAGAATCATAGCTCTGAAAAGTCCAAATAGCAAACTACACATCCCAAATCATAAGATTCTGACAACATTTACCTATGAAAGGCTAAGAAACCTAGCTAATAAAAGGCAGAAATAACAAATTTAAACATCCTAAATCATTAGTTTCAGACAGCACTCAGCAATGAATGGCTTAGAAATCCAGCTCTAAAAATTAAAAAAATAGCAACCCATACATTCCAAATCATAGGTTTTAGACAACACATACCTATGAAAGACTAAGAAATCCAACTCGTAACAGCCCAATATAGTAATTCATATATCCCAAATCTTAGGTTTCGGATAACACACACCAACGAAAGACTAAGAAATCTAGCTTACAAAATCCCGAAATAGTAATTTGCATATTCAAAATCATAGGTTCCAGTCAGCATTCATCTATGAAAGACTAAGAAACCTTAGCTCAGAAAAGCCTGAAATAGAAAACTACTCATCCCAAACAAGAAGTTTCAGAAAACAGCCACATACCATGGACTAAGAATCATAGCTCTGAAAAGTCCAAACAGCAAACTACATAGCCCAAATCTTAATTTTCTGACAACCCACACCAATGAAATGCTAAGAAATCTAGCTCAGAAAAGACAAAAATAGCAAACCACTCATCCCAATCATAGGTTTCAGTCAACACACACCTATGAAAGGCTAATAAATCCAGCTCAGAAAAGTAAAAAAAGCAAACCACTCATCCCAAATCATTGGTTTCAGTCAACACACACCAACGAAAGACTAAGAAACCTAGCTCAGAAAAGTCAAAAATAGCAAACTACTCATCCCAAACTATTGGTTTCAGACAACATTCACCTACGAAATACTAAGAAACTTTAGCTCAGAAAAGTCTGAAATAGCCAACTACACATCCCAAATCATAATTTTCTGACAACACATACCTATGAAAGGCTAAGAATCCGAGCTCTGAAAAGTCCAAAAAGCAAACTACACCTCCCAAATCATAATTTTCTGAAAGCACACACCTATGAAAGGCTAAGAAATCTAGCTCAGAAAAGTCAAAAATGGCAAATTAACCATCCCAAATCATAGGTTTCAGTCAACACACACCTACGAAAGGCTAAGAAATCCAGCTCAGAAAAGTCAAAAAATAGCAACCCACACATCCCAAATCATAGGTTTCAGACACCACACACCTCAGAAAGACTAAGAAATCTGGTTATGAAGATTCGGAAATAGCAAATTACATATCCCAAATCGTAAGTTTCAGTCAACACACACCTACGAAAGGCTAAGAAACCTAGCTCATAAATGCCTGAAATAGCTAACTACTCATCCCAAACTATTGGTTTCAGACAACATTCACCTACGAAATACTAGGAAACCTTAGCTCAGAAAAGCCTGAAATATCAAACTACATATCCCAAAGCATAATTTTCTGACAACACACACCTATGAAAGGCTATGAAACCTAGCTTAGAAAAGTAAAAAAATAGCAAATTAACCATCCTAAATCATTGGTTTCAGACAACACTCACCTATAAACAGCTAATATACCCAGATCTGAAAAGTCCAATAAGCAAACCACTCATTCCAAATCATAGGTTTCAGTCAACACATCCCTATGAAAGGCTATGAAATCCAGCTCAGAAAAGTCAAAAATAGCAATCCACACAATCCAAATCATAGGTTTCAGACAACACACACCCACGAAAGACTAAGAAATCTGGCTATGAAAAGTCAAAAAATAGCAACCCACACAATCCAAATCATAGGTTTCAGACAACACACAGCTAAGAAATACTAAGAAATCTGGCTATGAAAAGCCTGAAATAGCAAACTACTCATCCCAAACTATAGGCTTCAGACAATAAACACCTATGAGGGACTAAGAATCCTAGCTCTGAAAAGTCCAAAATGCAAACTACAAATCCCAAATCATAATTTTCTGACAGCACACACATATGAAAGGCTAAGAAACCTAGCTCAGAAAAAGTAAAAAATAGCAAATGAACCAACCCAAATCATAAGTTTCAGACGACACACACCTATGAACAGCTAAGAAATCCAGCCCAGAAAAGTCAAAAATAGCAATCCATCATTCCCAAATCATAAGTTTCAGACAACACACCTACGAAAGAATATGAAACCCAGCTTAGAAAAGCCGACATAGCAATTGACATATACCAAATCATGAGTTTCAGAAAACGTTCACCTAATAAAAGATATGAAAACTTATCTCAAAAATGCCTGAAATAGCAAACTCCTCATCTCAAACTAGAAGTATAAGCCAACAAAGACCTATGAGAGACTAAGAATCAAAGCTCTGAAAAGTCCAACTTTCAAACTACACATCCCAAATCATAATTTTCTGACAGCACATACCTATGAACGGCTCAGAAATCCAGCTCAGAAAAGTCAAAAATTGCAATCCATCCATCCCAAATCATAAGTTTCAGACAACACACACCAACGAAAGACTAAGAAATCTAGCTCAAAAAAGTCCGAAATAGTAATTTACATATCCCAAATCATAAGTTTCAGACAATACACCTCCCCGAAAGACGAGGCTGGGGGATTGCGTTTGCGGGTCGGTGGGGCGCTTGAGAGGCAGAAGGTCCTTGGGGAGCTGGGGGGGACCTTTGTAAATCGGGCACGTCCTTTGGGGTTGGGGTGGGGGGATTGGAACCCGGTGGGGTTTTGGTAAGGGGACCACACAACACAGTTCAAATGTAAATTGTGTATTATAACGACCTCAGAGTTTAATCCTCAAATCCTCTTCTAAAATCTCTTCAAAAATCATCTTTTAAAACGTCTCTAACTGTTTCGCCGAAATAATTCCATAACCTGTCTAAAATGGTTTCGCCCAAATAATCCCTAAACGTAATTTCAGCGTGTTCCTTTTGTTTTTGGCATCTCTGCGCTGACACATTTGAAATTTCTAGGAAAGCCTTTCCTACGTTAATCTCTTCATCTCATAAATGTTCCTAGCTACACTATTAAGGTTTCGTTACAATATCAATTTATCTCTCCGACTTAAAGCTCAGTGAAGCCGTATTTAAAAATAGAATTTCTATCTCTTTAGACTCCCGGCTAATTCCGAGATAACAAGTGGTGTCATTTCTAATTCCTGACACTAAAGATCAATGAAGCCCTATTTAAAAATAGAATATTAATTTTTCTCTCTGACCTAAAGAACGTTTATCCCTCAGACCTAAGATTAAAGAAGCCATAATGTTTCTTAATTCCCCCTTCGTGAATCAATATATTCCCCTAGCGATTATGTAAATCAATTTCTCAGGTTAGGTTAGCCTAAAGATCAAAGAAGCCATGTTTGTTTCTTAATTCCCCTTCGTGAATCAATAAGTCCCCCGCCGATTATGTAAATCAATTTCTCAGGTTAGGTTCGCCTAAAGACATAAAACAGACATAAATTGCTGTTGACATCCATAAATGTGAGAAAGTTCCTGTTTTTTCATTCTCACTGACAAAAACCATAAAACAGGAACATAAATTGCTGTTAACATCCATAAATGTGAGAAAGTTCCTGTTTTTACATTATCAATGACAAAAACCAAGAAAACAGACATAATTGTGACAAAGTTCCTGTTTTTTCATTCTCACTGACAAAAACCATAAATCATCCATAACCATCCATGAAAAACATCAAATAAATTGACCAACACACATAACCATCCAAGAAAACAGACATAAATGTGACAAAGTTCCTGTTTTTTCATTCTCACTGACAAAATCCATAAACCACGTGGTTCTATGCCCATATATGGTGTTAAAAAAAGTTGTAGGTTGCAGCAGGGGTGAGTGATGGGAGATATTATGGCATCTCTACTAGCGATTTTGTTCAGCATAGTTAAAAGGCCGAAATATTATGCCTTCGGAGATATTATGACACCACCAGCCCCTGGGGAAAGGTCTTTAAGCTATGAAATTTGCTCATTGTTTATGTATAGTATTTGTTATTGGGAAGTATGTATACATTTTTCGGGTGGGGGATTTTCTGTTGGTGAGACTTTCCATGGAGATGATTTTCCATGGAGAGGGATATTTCCAGGGGTGAATTTTCACCAGGATTGAATTGTCTAGAGAATAAATCCGTGGGGGAGGGAGGGATTTTTTCGTGGAGGTTTAGCCAGATTTCTGGGCAATATCAGAAATTAAATAATTTTTTTTCAACGGAAAGTAAAGAGCAGCATTAAAATTTAAAACAAACAATAATTATTACGTATATGAGGGAGATTGCTCCTCCTCAACACCCCGCTGTTTACGCTAAAAATTTGAATTATGTCTCGAATTTTAAGAATGACTCCTGAAACACAATGTTCATTTAGTTAGAACAACATGAAGGTTTTTTTTAAGTACTTAACAAACTTTAGCGTAAAGAGCGAGGTGTTGAGGAGGAGCAACCCCTCATATACGTAATAATTTTGATTCATTTTAAGTTTTAATGTTGCTCCTTAGTTTCAGTTGAGAAAAAAAACTTTTTTTTTTAAATTTAATTACAGAAACAAAGATCGAGTGCCCTACGGAAAAAGGAGCGTGCTCATTTTTTTAGAGCGTTATAATTTGTTTCGTTTTTTCCTAGAGTATTATAATCGTGTACTCAAAGTTATTATCATGGCCGGCAAAGTACAATAGGGAGACATATAATTAGTCTTTTATTTTCTGCAAGCTACTCTTAGAATTTCTGATGCTAAAAAACATCCTTTTTTAGGTCAATTTTGTGCTTCAAACAGGAAAAGAACGGTAAGGAGTGACTTAGATTAGTAGTAACCGAAACTCTAAAAAAGGACTTTTATAACAATTAATATATAAAGAGAATTAGATTCTTATGCTGGTTCCAAATATGTACACCAATTAAATCAAATAGTGCTTAATAATGTTTAATTAACTGGCAGTTACCGTAGCGCAGTGGTAATGGGACTCTCCTTCGGTAATAGGGGATGTGAGTCCAGACCTCTTCGCGGTAACGAAACGAATACCCAACATGGGAGTCACCAATTAGGACAAGTTTATAAATGCAGTCATAATGAAAACTCCTTGAATTTTTTTATGTTTTCTGAATTTTCTGAAATTATACAATTTTGACAAATATAACACAAGTAATACTACAGATACGTCGGGTAACTGCATTTACTAGATTTTTTTTTTTTTTTTAATTCGCTGAAATTAGTACTTCCTTATTAAGAGTTTCCAAAGGAGAAATCTTCGCAAATTAGAAAGAGGACTAATTTCCATCTCATAAAAGGAACTTTTGTCACTTGAGCAGCTTCTCTTGTTCAAGAAAAGTTTTCTCGTTGTTCTTTAACCATTACTGTTCTTTACTAGGTTGCAGCGATAGATTCAAAATTACCATTTATAACTTTTTTCATGACTTGTAACGATTGTTTCGATTAGTCTTAATAGTAATACACGTAAATAAGGGCTTTTTTTTGTGTTATAAGTATTCGGAATGCCATCTAAAGACGTGAAAAAAATGTTTTAATAAAATCTAGGGTCTGCCTATGATTGTTGTTCAGTTTCTATGGACTTCAAATGCGTTGTCGATTGAAATACGATTAAAATATGCAAATTTTTGTTTTAAAATGTTTTCTATTTTCGTTCCAAACAAAATAAAATATAGAAATGTGTACTTAAAAATATGTTTTGTTCAAAACACAATGTAAATGTGTGCTTCAAAATGGGCTCTTTTTTGGTTTGGAACAAGATTTTTTTCTTTCCCTTTTTTTCTTATAAATTTTTTCATTTATTTTTATTTTTTTACTTATCTTTTTCGGTCATCCCCATGCCTACGTTGATACAATCAGTCACGCCATGCCTACGTTGGTACAAAACTGGAAGCAATCAAGGGGGATATCATAGTTTCGAAACCGGAAGCAGTCAATCATAAAGTGACAGGACCGGCACCCCCTTTTTTGTGTACTCGTATCTCCTGCACCCATAGTGGAATAGAAGGCAGCACTACGGACATCCCCTTTTTTGTGTACTCGTATATCTTGCACACATAGTGGAATAGAAGGCAGCACTACGGGCACCGTTTGTATTTGTGGTGGGCGTCACTTGTATTTGTGTAGGCCTTACTACTCATGACATTAAGAAGAAGTTCATCTTATATGCGGTTAGAAGAAAAAACGAAAGCAAGAATCAAATATATAAAAGCCTGCCGCGTGGCACAAGGTTAAGTATGATTCTGAAAACGAAGGAGCTCCGAGAGATAGAATTGACTACGGGCTGTTTTGGGTAATCATCCGACTGACCGTAAATAAACAGTAGAGAAACGAAAATTTTTTCCACAAAAATAAGTTTTTCAAAGAAAAGTACAGAACTCCATTAGACCAAAAATGAACAAAAATAGAATCAAATAATCTACCATGGGCAGAACTACCACAAATCAGTTTCGATAAATAAATGAAACTTAAAACGAACAGAAACTAGAATAAATAACCGAATCAAACTCAAAACGAACGGAAATTAACATAAGTAGGGCTTAAAACCCCTATGTTTCCTCAAGACCAGAACATAATTTGCACTTTGCACGTTATTTGGATATCTTTAGATTTAACTCAACACCCCCTTAATAATCCCTGGAAGTTTCAACTTCATACCCTTAGCCATTCCTGAGATATTGCAGATTCTCCGTTTTGTTAACTTGGTAGGAGGTAACTTTTGATTTTCTTACTACTTTACTTTTCATAAACTGTAAGTCCTATAGGAGCTTATAATACAACGATGTTATTTTTTTCAGGATTGGAGACACAATTTGTTTAGTCCTTTCACCCTTCCCCCAACACCAAATTTGAAGTTCTCTTGTCCCCCGTTTCCTTTTCTCAAAATTATCTTAGTTTTAATTCTATCCCCCAAATTAGAGAAATCGGTTGTATATAGTGTCGTTTGATTTACTCGGGTACACGTTTCGTTTCCAGAGTACTCTTGGGAAACAGTGGGAATCTAAGAATGGCAGGCGATGCGTAAGAGCTATCTCAAAATACAACTAACTAGGAACACAAGATATTCGGCACATTTCTAGGCTCTCTACCCCTCCCCCCCCCATTTCAAAAGTTTGATCTGATATCTGTGGGGTTTAAAGGAACGGGGTACCAGAAAAGGGCACAAGAGGAATACTGGGTGCCCTACATTTACATTTGATTTTATTAATAGGCATTATGTTTTTCGATTTTCAGTTAAATCAGCCCCTTTTTGTAAGAGTGGCCTAGGGAAAAACATACACTAATGCATTGAAGCCATATCGCTCTTTCCTTAGGCAACCCTACCGCGCTACCTCTGAGGTTAAAGAAAAACTAACTTTTTGAGTTTCGTTATAAATTTATTAAATAATCAAGAATATTTAATTGGAACAATTATCAAGCGAAGACAACGAATTTTTTTTATTTTCCCCTTTCTTTTAAATTCTTTGAAAACCAATCCTCTCTTTGTGGAATACGCAGATGCCCTGCAACAGTAACAAAAACCAGAAATACTTACAAAAAATCTTAAGTTTGTTCATCTCACCACTAAATAAACATCTCTAGACTAATGAAGACGTTTCCGAGTCAAGCACTAAAGATTCAATGGATAAAATAGACAAAGATACAAGAGCACGACTGACCGTTTCAAAGGCTTCAAGAGACATTGTTAGCAGCAGTCAAATATCAAAATTCCTCTATAATATGACACTATGTATGGGAGAAGCACTTTTAAGAAAATAGAGGAGAAAGAAAAATCTAAAAGACAAAATACATGCAGACGTATTGGACAAATTGTGAAGACTTTAAATTTACAAATTAACTGTCATTCCTAGACAATTACATGTTTCATTAATCAAAGAGTTCATGATAACGAATTGTAAGCAGTGACTTGTGCTAAGAGTAACCATAACTGTAAAACAGGAGTTTTGGTAACAGTATACATAAACAATTGCCTTTTTACAACTAAAACTTATTAACTTTGAAGTCACTCATCAAAAGATACATGCCTGATAAAATTTGCCTGATTTTCTAAAATTGTAGAACACCCCTAAAAGGGCAAATGATCATCATGGAAATTACTTTAACAAACATATCACATGAAAGAAACTTGTTGCAGAAATTTCAAGGTCCTACCTACAAAATATGGACTTTCGTTTTTTTCTTTCGAAACGAATGATCAAAGATGCGTGTTTATTTATTTTTTTTTCATTTCCGCGGGCGATCATAACGCACCAATGGTCCTAGAAAAATGCGAGAAGTTTTATTAAAACGCAGATTAATAGTTCTAGTGCCTTTCTTAAGTAGTCAAAAATATTGTGTAACAACAATCAGGTGTTTTCTGCCGTTTGGTAGTTCAAAATTAGTTTTGCCCCAGAGGGCCAAAATGCTATGGATCGGAAAATCTGAGAAACCCAATCAATTTAAAACTATGAAACTGTATATTCTGCTTCCCAGTTTCAGAGGCGGTTTTCCGCGTGAAGCCATACTCCTAAAGAGTCAGATAGCCCATATAAAATTAACGGTTAATATATACATTTATTTTAAAGCTTCATTTAACTAAGTTGATTCACTTGAAACTTGATTAAATTATGCAGAGTGATGTACACCTTACACGTCAGTTATTATGTAGGAGAACCAGTGGGTCTTTGCGTAGGTGGAGTGTGTCTGATGCACAAAAAAAAAAAAAATTTTTATGCCCAAATGTTCTCACCCTTTTGAGTCTTCCAACAAATATAGAAAGTATGGCTGGGGGTGGGGGGAGGAGGAGGGGTAGAAATTAGGTTCTATTTTCCTTTTAGTTTAGGATTGATGCTATTTATAAAAAAGCCAATGAATAAAAAATCAAAGAAACAATTGCAAAAAGGATAAATAAAAAACGTAAATATTTATAAATTTTTATTCTAGAATACTAAATAATGGGTCCCTCACTCTCTCCTGAGAGAAAAACCTCCTTTCAAATAACCTCAGCAAACGCTTAAGACACCATCGCCTCTACCATAACGCTTCAGTCATTTAATTAATTTTTGAGAAAAAAGCACCCCTGATTCTGTAGTTTATTGAAGATTAATGAGATTACAGGTTTACCTGAATCAGAACTCAATGGATTTAAAGTCGGGGCAGCAGCTTGCTAATTTTGCTACCAGAGAAATTTAAAGATATTTAAAATCAGGGATGCCCATTGTTAATTCCGATTCTCAGGAAAACCAATTGAGTATATTAGACACAGGCTGGCTCTTTACACTACTGAGACTGATAAATATTTGACTATATTTCTATCAGAGTAGTTCCTAGGGGGAGAGGGGGGGGTACCGAGATAGTTACCCCAGGCACCATGGCTTGGGATGCGTAGCGGCTGGGGAATTACCCATTGTGATCCAATTTCTCACTTTGATTCGGCCTTTTTTTGCTTATATATGAGTCGGGAGGGGAGCGCTGTAACTAATTTTTCGCCGGACGCCACCAGCCCTAGGAACGGGTCTTATTTCTATTACTATCATTTCATAAAACTTAAAAAATCAAAAAGCAACATGTTTACTCTGAGCTTCACCAAAATAAATAAAGGAATACTAACTTAAATCTAAATACATAAACTATTAAATTCTACAAAGAATTAAAATATGGAGGTGTTTGAGTGTCACTCCAAGTCTTGGTTATTAAGATACTTCTCAGGGTGTAAGTCTTGAATAATATATTTCTAAGGCTTTATTTTCACACTGACGGTACTTTGATATCAATTGCATGTACACCTAGAAAAAGGATTAAATAGAAAACAAAATAAATGACAGAAGATGACAACTAAATACAGTAATTCGTTTCCTGTTGCATATGATTGAAAATCCTTTATATTTAAATTTATTTTAAGTTAAAAGACAGATAGAAAGAAAGAAAGAGAGAGAGAGAGAGAGAGAGAGAGAGAGAGAGAGGGGGGGGGAGAGAGAGAGAGAGAGAGACAAAGAGAGAGAGAGAGAGAGAAAGAAAGAAAGAGAGGAATGGATATTTTTTGTGGGGGCCCTGTGAAGACAAGCGCGTCAACGCAGGTGCAGAGGGGATTGTCCCCCTCCTATACTCGTTTGCCTTATTTTTTTAATTTCATTAGAAAATTACTTTTTAGGGGGATTTTCTTTGAAAAAAATTAAAAAACAACAACACCGTTGTTTGTACAACCTTTCGAAAAGCGAAAGAAAGCGAGTCGCCGATCCATAATACTCTTCAAAAGGACATACTGTCTTTTACACTTTTTCAAAAGTAAAAAGAAAGCTTGAATTGAAAGTTCTGTTTATTAAACTCATTTGCAAGCAAGAAACCCTTTTAGAAAGGGAATTGCACCTTACCTTAATAAAAATGAATCGTAAAGACAGAGCTACTTGAACTTAGAGCAGTACCTAATACTTTAAAATTATAAAAAAAGAAGAAACTAATGTGAAAAAATTTATATTGTTTAGCATTTGTATTTACTGTTTTCAGGAAAGTGGAAAAGATATTCTAGCATTTTGGAGGATTTGAGGAGCAGCAATACCGCAAATAATTATTATTTTCTGTTTTTTTTTTTTAAGTTCGGGTTCATTGTTCATGCAAATTTCTGCTTGTTTTAAGTTTAAAGCTCGTACTCTATGTATATTTTGTTTCAGTTGATCTTGTAATTTTGTTAGCTTTCGCATATGTTAATAGTAGTAATGTTGTTAAAAATTAAACAAAAACAAAAAAAGAAGTTAATGCTAATCAACTATTGATGGCAGAAATGTAACAGCAGTAGTCGTGGTAAGAGTAACTATGGAAGTATTTTGTAACTATAGTGCAATAATATCTTCATATTTATAAGTAATCAAGAGCTTTAGAAATCCTTAGTTATTACATTGCTTTGATTTTGGACGATTTATAATGGAAAACTATCGTCATATTTATCATCAATACTTTCAGAAATTCTTATAAACTAATTCTGACAGAACTCAAACACTATTTGGGAAATTTGTCCTTAATGTTTCTTAATTTAGGACAGTCATGCTCTAATTTTTAATGACTAAAATGTATTTACTAAACCCAAACCCAAAGCAATCCCTAAATGACTATGAGTATAAAAAGGCTTCAGCCTTAAATAACTTCCGAACGATCACAATTCAAAGTAAAAATTGCCTATACTTTAATAAATATATGAGTAAACAGCTAGAGGGGGGGGGGGCGAACACCCAAAGGGATTTACTTTGGGACCTCCAATTATACAAATTAGGAATCTTTGCATGGCTTCAATTTTGAAACACATCCCACGTTCGGGAGAGATACACTGGATAGGAGGTTGTACGGGAGAAGACATGTTGCCGTCCAACGGACTTCCACCCTTAAAAAGGGTATTATAACTTTCAAGTTTGTAATCGAATGAGCCCTCTGTGAAGTTAATGTGACTTCTTGATTTTGAATAGCGTTCAGAAACGCTATTTCTGAATCAAGTGCCCATTGTCTTTTGATTCTGGACAGTCATACTCAGCTTTTAATGACTTTTAGCGACTAAAACTCTTTAAATAATCCAAATTACTGCAATCCAAAGAAAGTACAAACTGGGGATGGGGATGTCGGAAGGATCAAAGTGACTTCTTTTAGGCCCTCCAATGATACATATTGAAAATCTTTGTACGACTTTTATTTCAGCAGGATGTAACATGTACATCCTTAGCTAACTAATTAAGAGAGAAAACGGTTTTCCAAGAAACACTTTTTTCAAACAAAAGCTTAGAAAATATTTAAACCTTAAGAAACTAGAAATAAAATTATATAAAGGGCCAAATTTAGAACAAGAAGAAAGTACAACGAATGAAAAAACTAAAGCTGAAACAAACAAAAATTAAAATGAACAATTCTCGTCAAACTTAAAACAGAAGTAATGTTTAAAAAAATTGGTTCTGAGCCCCCCCCCCCCCCCCACTTAAAAGTTAGTTTTTCCAAAAGACACAGGACGTAAGCCGTTTTCGCACGACATAGTAAAATTCCACCCATGACAAAGGGATTTTGAATAACAGAAATTACCGTGAAGTTTAGCCATATTTGGAACGAGTAAGGACTAAGGTTGTTTTGAATCGAATTACGACTAAGGTCGTTATTATACCGATTCTAGACTTAACTCATTTTTACATCGTGTCACCGAAGTTCAGGAGATTGAACTTGTATAATATTTCTACCGTATTAAGAGCTAGCACGTCTTTATACTAAGCATGAACTTGACGTGTATTTACAAGAGCCCCCTATCCTTGAATTACAATTTTTCGGAAAAACCATGGAGGGACATCTTTAAGACTTTTCAACTGTTCAAATTGAGTGTCAAGGGGACGTGAAGGGTTGAAGGTTGTCAGATTTCCCTCTGATCGGCATCAGTCCTTAAGCTCACTTCCAAGTTTCTGCAATCATGCTTTTTACATGATTCGGCTGAAAAAAGTACACGGGGGACGCATCGCTCTTCACTAGGTAAACACTGTTCCACTGACTATTACCACAAAGAAATAAGCATTAGAATCAAGGAGTCAACTATGAATTCAGTTGAACACCACTAAAAGACTTGTACCTTTTTTATTTACTGAAACTTAATTTTCTCAATTCTTTTTTTTGTCTAGAGCGACTCATTTTAGCTTCCAATGACTATAGAATAAGACTTTCTTTTACTGGATTTCCTTAGCCATAACGATGTTTGATGTATGGGCAAATGTTGTATGGATAAGTCAAGTTCAATGCAATCCACTAGAGGGAATTTTCCCACTTTCTAGATATATACTTTCTTTTTGGGCAGGATGATACCGTGATAACTATTAGAGGCGCAACATGGTCACTTAGATTCCATTTGCGGCACCAATTGACACACTTATTTAGGTCAACTATTTCACACACTAGAAAAATTACCATTGGTTTTCGAAATTGGGATTCGACAAATAGCGAGGTGTTGCATTTATTGAGTTTTAGAAACTGTGCTATATTTTAACCATAAAATTTGATTTTCTTGGGTTTCCTTTTTTGAACTATAAGTAAACGCAATACTTCAGATAAGAATTTTAGTCAATGTTACCTTGCATGCCGTTTCATTAGGTGTACATAAAAGACATCTTTTCCTCCCACTTATTTGATTGATATGATCGTAGAAAGGAATCCTTTCGTCTGACTGCTGAAGGGCGTAGGCAGCCATATAGGCTGCACCCAGGCATGCTGAGTCAGGTAAGTCCTATAAAAAATAAATATACATAAGACCAGCCTATTACCTCATATAATAATGAAACTTTCAATAAAAAGTCCTAATGGCTACCTATTTCTTGTCCATTTTCTTCTGCACTTTTTTTTAAATTGCTAAAAACAAAACTGAATTGTAAAATAAACTTGTCATCGGATGGACTAACATTTCAACCTTTGTTACACTATCCTGATAGCTCAATCCCTTAGAGGATAATAAAGGATTATGATGATTGATCAACTGACTTAAACAATTTATCTCAACAAAATAGATGGCTCGCAAGACGTTCTTAAAAAACCTCTCAACTAAGACCTAATTCAAGTTAATCTAGAATTAGAACTACATAGATTACTACAAAATAGTCTGAGAACACTTAATAAGCAGACAGCTGTTCTTTCTTTTGGTCCATATCATTTTCTAATCTAAATATAGACTGTTTCTCCTGTTCAAGACTTTCTTTCAATGCCCAATGCTTTTCTTCTTCCAACTGATTTCTCTCTTCTTCTTTTGTTTCTTCAGCTTTCTTCGTAGCTAAGGTTTCAAGATATATCTCATATGCCAATCAGGCAGACCCTGTACAGGAAATAGTCTCAAAGGAGAGGGGATACAATTCAATTTTCTCACAGTACAGCTTCAGCACATCTTTGACAGTCCGATTGACATTGAGAGTTCTTTTCAGCATCAACATCTGACGCTGGTTCAAATCATTTTTTAGTTTAGAGAATTATTCACTATATTTGTAGTTCCATGTGAAACCATGAGAGCAGCACATATGACGTGTGTCCAATTAGGATAGATCCTATGTCAGTTATATGTAAGGAGATGGGTCCGATAACTGTCAACTTGTTGACTGTGTTGTTTTTAGGCTTATCTTTGCACTAGATCAAAAACCACTTATTTTGTAACCTGCCACCAAGTCTTGACCATAAAAATAGTCACTTTAAGTACATTTGAAGTAAAAAAAGTGACCAAATAGTAACCAAAATTAAAAAAAAGTGACCATATTTAGGGACCCACAAATAACAATGACTGGTCAAGATCGCCAGCTTTGGCACCGTTACAAGTTAGCTTCAAAAAACTAGACACTGAATTCAGGTCTAGATGATCATCATTAGCTTTTTTTTTCTCAGATACATTGACTTTATTCATATACAAGGATACAAAATGAAAAAAGAAGGAAAGAAAACACAAAACAAACGCTGAAAATTGCACAGTACTGACTTTAGAAATCACTGCCTTCAAATCACTTCTTTTTCTTGGGGGGGGGGGAGCGACGAAATCAAGCTTGCATGCCTTTCGAACACTTTCTACTGTATGTACTCGTTTTTCTTGGCAGTTTCTCTTTCTTCACTTAGCCTTTTCGTTGCTACTTCAACCATTGCCTGGGCAATCCCAATTTCCAAGGGGTCTTTCGCTTTTATCACCTTCTTTAGTTTTTCATTAGCTTCCTCGATCAGCTTATCAGTAACTTTTCTTTGTTCAGTGTGATTCGATTTTATATCTTCGAGATTTTCTTCCAATGCTTCAATCTTCTTCTTTTCGCTTGCTATCAGCTGCTCGTTTTCTTTCTGCTTGGCAAGTTTCTCTTCTTCCTCCTTTCGACGCGGTTCCATTTCATCTTTTTTCCTACGCTCATTTTCAACATGGGCTTTGTAACTCTGACTTGAAGACCGGCCAAGGTTAAGCAGCTCTCACCTAATTGGCAAACATTCAGGTCGGTTTCCGTATTACTTCATAACATCACAAATCACTAACCTTGCATTTAGCATCTTCAATCCCATGCAGGTTTTATCCTCAGTTAAAATACGACCCGAATTTGAGAAGGTTCTCTCGACATCGGCATTGCCATGTGACAGGGACAAATTAGCCTTTACTACCCCAGAGATCTGGGGGTACTTTGGGTTGCCTTGACCGTCGTTCAGGTCAAAAAAATACTTCCAAAATGCTTCAACACTATGTGTGGTAATTATCGGCTCAGGCTCAAGCTGTAGTAGCACCCACTCATCTTTGACTCTGTCACAGTTTACAGTGAAAGGCATCACTTGACAGATCTTCAACAAGTCGGAGGAACTTCTGGGAAGCTAACGATTTTCACGGCGAAGGCAACGAAAATATTTCAAGACAGATCCAGGTGGAGGCATCTTTTGCAAAATATGCTTGGACGCAGAAACGTAGGCTTCTTTGACCTTGGTACGAAACTGAGCACGTTCTAACTCTGACAGATTTTTAAGGCATTCTCCAACTCCTTGGCCACACTCTACGTTTTCTAAGGAAAGAAAGTTGTCAAACACATCTAAATCTGCGACTACAACACTCCGTCTCCTGTGAATATCCACTAGAACATCAGGTTTCAAGCACCTACTCAGCAGGATGAGCAGAAGCCTACTCATTTCTTCATATAGAACATGGACCAGAGGATCCTCCCGCTGGAACATTCCAGTGAAGCCACCAAACAGGTCAGCCAGTGAGACGACGAACAAAACCATAGCTTATGTTGCAGGTGATTTTAGCAACGAAACGATTTCAGTATATCCACTGGACTTCATTAACTGTTTCTGTTTTGACGGAATGTACTTAAAAAAGAACTCAGTAAGTCCATCCCCCTGCTCGAGGAGCCTCCTCGCTGCTTCTCCAAGAGTAAGCCACCGGGAGGTAACATGTTTCACAAAACGATGAGCCGGAAGCCCAAGGGAACATTGTATCATGTATTCCTCTGCACGTAGGGCCACCCTCTGCCACCCGTGAAAAAAGTAGTACACACGAATTACAAGGTCAGAAACAGCCTGTCCGTGAACTTTTAACCCTTTCAAAAAAGCATTGTGAATCATATGAATATTACAGGTGCCAACATCAATGAGGCCTCTGTCACTACGTGAGCCTTTCGGGAAGGGGTTCGTATCGACGATCTCTTTGAACGAACCATCTGCGGACCTTTGCTCCTCATTCGGAGCTGGAACCTGTGCTGCTTCAGTATCGGCATCTATGTTAAAATAGGAGTCTAAATGTCTCAAAGGACATGCCCTGAGCATAGAAACTACATTGATGGGTGTTTCACTAGATGATGTTTGTGGTTTATCTGAGGCATAGGACGAGAGCAACTCTTAACCCTTGAAGACATCTCTGTTTGTGTGGTATATCCCACTTTCTCTGCATCCACTTATGATATTCTCAAGAGTGAAAACCTTTGGATATGCTTTCCCCAGAAGTTCGGCAATGTTATACATTGACATAGTTTTAGATTTAAGGGCAGTCATTAAACTTGCAGTTTCCCAGTTGTAATAGGTCTGAGTGGTCCCATGACTGTCCTGTCTAGAGGTTGTAGTTTGTGAGTAGCATGGGGAGGGACAGTTAAAAGTACAACGCCATTATTTTTAGCCAGATCAAGCAATTCAGTGGTGTATCGGCTGGTGTGGTTATCTAGCACCAGAAGTACGGGGGACTGTTTGGAGAGTTTGACATTATTGATAAAATGCTGTAAGTAATGCAGAAAAAGGGAGGCAGTCATCCAGCCAAAAGCATTTTCTGAGCCGGTCATGATGGTTCCCAGTGGAACTCCTTTGAGTAAAATTTCCGGACACTGTTCCCTTGAGAAAATAAGCAGACTGTGTTCCCAATGGCATTAACACCAGCACAGATCGCGGTCAACTGGCCTCTTTCCGCTGACGTGACTTTCCCTACTTGCTTCTGCCCTCACCATGCAATGATTTTACCAGGCTTGTGGACGGTTGTCAAACCCTATAATTGTTTGGATTATCTTTATCACCTTTTTTAAACAAAGTTAAAATTTTAGCTACTTTAAGACAAACTGGGCAAAATCCATTTTTTTATGCAAGTATTAAAAATAAATAAAAGCGGCTGAAAAAGTACACCATCTATTTCTTTAAACAGAGAAGCCAATATACCATCACACCCTGTCGAAAATCCATTGTTCAAACTGGTAACAGCTTTTTGGTACTCCAAAAACCAGATAAGGTACATAAATGTAGTCTTATCTACTTTATTTGGTAAATAATTTCTATGATTATGTGTTCCAGCAGAAATTTGATCCATCAGATTATGTCCAACTTTTCTAAATCGGTCAGCAAATGCTTCCGCCATCCCTCTCTCATCAGTTATCTTAACTCCTTCATGAATTGTGATGTGGGATGGAATATTTCTTGTTTTAACGTTATTTATTTTTTCATTTATTATTTTCCATGTTTTCCGAGGTGAATCACATTTACAAAATTCATTTTGATAATATTTTGCTTCTGCTTCTCTGAGAACAAGTTAACCAATTTTTAAATTTTTTTTTTAATTTTCAACATTAATTTCATTTGGATGCTGCATCTTTACCTTATACAATCTATTTTTTTCACAGGGATAATAATGCCAGAATTAATCGAATCTTGGATTCTGAGCTTACCTGCAACCTTAAAAGATGCTGTTTACTCAGGTTTTATAAACATGGTCCGAACCCATATTCGAAAGCCACGGTTCAGCATGCCGAACCTATCTCGTATAATGCGGGTAAACTGGGGAGTTTTCCACCTTACGAGATAAAAAAATATTGGCAGCCGACCGGTGAAGATGGCGCGTGTATGAAGATGCCAAAAGACAGACAGTTAATCAGAGAATACAGCGTGAGTTTATCTCCTACCGAGTATTTGTAGCTAGGGGTAGAGCTCCAGACAAAGATTAAAGAGAATTCAGGATTTACTAGCTGTAAAACACGACCCAATCTGATATTTTTGGTAAAATTGCTAACCAAGGGCAGTCATTTTACAAAAATACACTCTCATCAAGCGGAGCTTTTGCAACCTACCAGAAGTCTTCATCTGTTTTTAAATTGAGATTATTTACTTTGGCCGAACGTGGGCCGTGCCGATCGTGGGCCGGTCTCCCCTATCCACTCAGAAGCAGATTTTTTCTTGAAATATTTTAAGAGATGGGGGCAAAAATTCGCCCCCAGGACCAAACCGGGAATACTGGGAATACCTGATGAGACCTGGGGGCAAAACTGGGAATACCTGATTAGGTTCTCATGATTCATGCTGTCAGTTTAGCTTTCAAAAAGTTTAAAAAGTTTGTCCAGCTTCCTTTCTTTTCTGAGAGATTAAATTTATTTTCCACGAGCAGCCTAGTTCAACAATTTTTTTTTTTTTGCCATGTATGTTTCTGTGTTGTTGATTTGCTGTAGAAATACTAATAGATAAAAAAAAGAAAGAAAATCACAGAACCATTTGTTATGTCCCTTTTTTTGCTTTATGCACTCTTTTTCTTCTGAGAACTGGGGGACTTCTGAGTCCTCCAGCATTCCTAGCTTTCCAGCTCACCTGATTTTCCAAGAGCAGCCTAGCTCGATTTTTTTTTCTTCTTTTTTTGCCATGTATGTTTTTGTGTTATTGGTTGATGTAAAAACACTAATGGTTAAGAAAAATTCATAGAATTATTTGTTATGTACCTTTTTTACTTTGTTGCACTCTTTTTACGAGAACTGGAAGGTCTTCCAGCTTTCCAGCTCACGTGAGATTATTTTTTACATTTTCTATAGTATAACACCTCAACAGAAATAAACAGGGCAAAAATTTAGTGTGCTATCCCGTAAAATCATTTCTGTCTTCCAGCCAAATATTAAATGGTAGCTAGGGATAGATAATCAAAGTTCTATAAGGGACAGATGACCTGTATTAAGATATTTTCCATCTCTACAAAATATCTACTACAAGATATTTAAGATTTCTACTACAAGATATTATCTACAAAATATGGAGCCCTGCCGCTCATCACAATGAACTCAACCTATTTTATTTTATTTTTATTACAACTGATTCCCGATACTGATAGACATAAAAGCTACCCAACACAATTCAACAGCTCTTCCTAAGTAATTACTTTGATATTGGTGCAAAGTCAGCTGGTTTGTTTATTATTGTTATTATTTTGGATTTACCTGCAGCAAACCTTAACCTCAACCAACTTGGTAAGAAATTTTATTGTAGAAATTTTATAGAAATTGGTAGAAATTTTATGCCTTATATTACGGGCAAAAAATCTATTCTCTTGAAGAACACCCAGCATACTTATTTCTGCACCATGTAAGACATCTAGTAATTTTTCTGGGAAAGACATAAACGTCAAATCGATTGTGGTGCTAGACCATTCATGGGGCGTAAGGAAGCACCAAATTGATAAAATAAGCTGGAGAGTGCTAAAATATCCTAGCAAGGCCCTTTTTCCTGTAAATTAAAGAGGAGAAATAAATGCACGGTCAATTAAGGGAATTTTTTCTGGCACTCTCATTACTACTACTGCTACTACTAACAACTCACTGCAGCACCAAGCCGCCTGAGGCCAACACAGCTACGCACGCTCCTCCTCCATCCCAATCTATTCAAAGCCTCCCTCTTTACACCCGCCCATGAACTTCCCAATTCCTTTAAATATTTCTTTATGACGTCCTCCCACCCTAGGCGAGGATGACCTGGTTTTCGTTTCGCCCTAAACGGTTGCTTGAATAGAACTATCTTTGGCAATCTGTCATCCTTTATCTGCAAAACCTGCTCTAGCCACCTCAACCTTTCTTTCATTATAGCCCTAGAGAGCGGTATTGAACCACATTTTTCGTATAGCCTATTGTTTGAAATATGGTGACTCAGCCGGGTACCCAAAACAATGCGTAAGCAATTGCTTTTGAAAACATCTAGCAAATCTTCATCCGCTTTCCTGAGCGCACATGCTTCAGAGCCAAATATGACTATTGCCATCACTGTAGCTTTTAATATTCTAATCCTGGTTCGCAGACATATCTTCCTATTCTTCCAAACTTATTTCAACTTTGAGAAAAATACCCTGCGCCTTGGCTTTTCTACTTTAGACATCTTCACTGCTCCCACCATCTTTACTAATAATACTACCAAGGTAAGTGAAGCTGTCCACCTGATCAATCTTTTCATTACCCAACTTCACCTTTTCATCCTCACATATTCCTAGCCTTAGCGACTTAGTCTTCTGAACATTAATTTTCAACCCTATTCTAGCACCTTGAACCCGCAAAACCTCTAAAACTTCATTCATTTTGCTCACACTTTCATCTAGGATGCTTAAATCATCAGAATAGTCTACGTCCAGGAGACTTTTTCCTCTCCATTTGATTCCGTGGTCTCCAATTGCCTTTATTGTGTTCCTTAAGACAAAGTCCATCAAAATAATCCATATAAAGGGGAATAAAACACAACCCTTCTTAACTCCTGATTTAATAAAAAACCAGCTGCTAACCTCATTTCCTACCTTAACCGCAGTGATATTCTCGTACATAGCACTAATCACTTTAATGTATTTGTCTGGTATACCATACAAGGATAAAAACTTTACTAAAGCTCTCCTATCAACAGAATCGAACGCTTGCTCATAATCTATAAAACTGAGGACCAAAGGTGTTTGACAACTCAGGCACTTTTCAAGTATTAACCTAAGAGTGGAAATTTGGTCGACACATCCTCTACCTTTTCTAAAACCGCACTGTTCTTCTCTTAAAGCTTTGTCTACGGCATCTCTCAGTCTAAAAAGTATCATATTACTAAGTAATTTACTACCTACAGAGACCAGACTAATCCCTCGATAATTACCACACTCACTTTTATCACCTTTCTTATAAAGTGGCTTAATTAAGGTTTTCCTAAAATCATTAGGTACTTACCCCTTTTTTAAAAATCATATTCATAATCTTCAGTAGCTTATTTCTAACCTCAGATCCCCCATATTGAAGAAACTCATTTACCACCCTATCAGCAGCTGGAGCCTTATTATTTTTTAATCCTTTTAGTACTGTCGCTAATTCCTTCTCATAAAACAAATCTTCCTTCACATCCAATGTATCACAAACTTTTTTCATTTTCCTCTATATCTCTTCCTTCAACTCTTTCTCGGTTAAGCAAATTTTCAAAATGTTTGGCCCATCTCTCTTAAGTTTTTTCCTTATCGCTAATTGCGGCCCCATTCCTATCTTTAACTGGTCCAAGTCCGGATTGACTACTCCCTCTCAATTTGTGGACATGCCAGTACAATATTTTACTATTATGCCGTCTAGCTGCATCATCCAGATCCTCGGTAATTTCATCCATGGCATCCGCTTCACTCCTCCTTAGTTCATATTTTAATGCTTTCTCCACTTTTTTTACATTCCTTTTGTTTTCATATGGTCTATCACTCAGGTAATTCTTGTACAAGTCCTTTCTCTTTTCTATCAAACATAAAGCTTGTTCACTAATATTCTTAGCTGCAGTTCTAGCTTTCTTCCCTAAGACACCTTCAGCAACTTCACAAATTATTTTTCTAAAATTATTCCAACCATCTTCCACATTATCAAATTTTAAATTCTAAAGTTTAGTATTCAACTGTTCCTGGAAATTGTATCTCAAACTATTATCCTGAAGCCCAACAACACACATACTTCCTGGGAAGTACTTACCCTTTCAATACTTCAACTTTAAATTAACCCTTGACACTACTAGATGGTGACACATACCTTCAACATCAATAACGGCACTCCTATGTACCCTAGTATCTTGTATTGATCCTGCCAGTTTTCGGATTACAATAACATAATCAATAAGGCTTGCTGTCTTACCATCACGTGAATACCATGTTAACTTATGAGCCATTTTATGACCAAACATGGTATTGGTTATGACTAGGTCTTTTTACCCACAACAATGTAACTAATTATGTTCATTAATGTTCCCAATCTACATCTAACGTTGACCATGGCAAGTAAATCATAAATTTCTATTCTCCTTGTTTCTCGGCCTGTGCGTTGTTATCTCCTAGTAAAAATACCCTACTTACGAAATAGAAACTATCCATTTCTTCATTTAACTATAATTAAAACGCGTCTGAACCCATAGTATCTCTGTCAGTCAACTCAGAAAGGGCATATGGTATTTTGGCTGATGCTCTGCGCTTTTTTGATATAAAACAAGCAATTAGTCTTCTATTATTAATACCTTCCCAGCCTAAACAAGACTTGGCAGCTTCCTTATTCATCATGAGCCCTACTCCCTGTCTATTTCATACTTCCTACCCCTGGGATATGAGTTTCTGAAACTCCTAATAAATCCAGTTCGAATCGTCTGAATTCGTCAGTCAAAATGTCGATACGATAGTCATTTTTTAACGTCGTAATATTCCAAGTTCCAATTTTCATGTTCTTTAAATCATTGAAATTATTTTCGCCTCCGGAAAAGTAATGATCCTGGATACCAGTGCAGGACGAGGACCCCATCTCCTCAAGTCTACACCGAAGTGCTTAAGCCGGCTTAGAACCGGACAGCAAGAAGTCTCTGGGACCTCCATGAATGGAGGCTTTGTGCAATCCTGGACCCATCTTGGTCACAACATGGTTTTCAGCACTTGGCGATGCTCTTCTATCAACAAGAGTCGAAATCCTGCACAGACAATCTCAAGCCTATTACCTCCGAAGCATTATATATTCATGCCTACAAAAATTATGCTACTACGGGGAGGCAACCCATAATAGATAAATTAGCTAGGAAGAGGTTTTTCAGCCCGAAAACGCCCGTCAAAACATACCAAGCCCAGACGAATTATCCATTAGTCAAAATCCCGTGCGAATGCTGTGTCGTTTACTAGGCTATAATTTTTTCGAGGGGCACCACTCCTCAAGTAGGAATAGAGTTGACCGCAAGGTCTCCAGTCTAGAAGGTACCCTGAAAGAGTCGAGGCAGCCCTTTGCAAAGGCCATTGTCCATAGACCTGGATCTTACGCCCTGCCGCAGTTGTCCTCCTATAGAGGATCCTCCGGGATGGTGTTCTGCATCACCATGCAATTTAACCCATTACTGGGAGAAGGTTTGTAACTCCTGGGACTTGTGGACAAACCAGTGGGCCCTTTTTGAGTGTACATTTGAGGGGCCTTCTTCCTCCTCCACCTGTATTTATGATCCTGGGCGAGGGTGCCCCTGTTCCTATTATGGACCCCCAGGAAGAAGGCCCCCCCTTGGTCCGTGCCTCCTATGGAGGTACCCAACATATCTGCAGGGCGTTCCCCTATTACAACCTGGGGACACGCCGAATGGCCTGGGGGAGGCCAACTAATATCTATCCTAACCACTTTGAGATAACCATTTTGTTAAAAATAGTTCAAACATCAGATACTAAAAACTCCGAGGTTGACACAAACCCATTTTTTCACTTTCGTATTGTTACTTTGATACCACTTTTGATACTTTGATGAACATTTGATTTCTTTAAAAAAGTTTGATTTTGAAATAAGGAATTTTTAAAAACTTGAAACTCTTTGCAATCAGTTAACAAACCGTTTTTTTATTTAATTTCTGAGCATTTTTCAACTAATGAAGGTTCGATTTTGGCTGAACGTGCATGAAAAATTAAAACACAATTTGCATATTAATTTTGGGCAGATTTAATTTTGGGCAGATTAAATTTGTAAATTAGGTCAATTATTGGCGCTTTTGTCACCCCCCCCCCAGATTTGCTCTAGATTCACCCCTGCACCACACTCCAACAGGTTTTCTGACCAGAATATATGTGACTATAGATTCAAATTTACGGATCAAGAGGAACTTCGATCGAGGCAGCTTACTTCACGCCACGAAAAAACATGGCAGGATGAGTAACGATGATTTATAAAAAAGAAACTAAAAACTGCAAACTGAAAAGACACTGTTTTAGCTAACTGAAAAGACTTTAAGAACTTTTTCAGAAAACACGGACTGCTGTAATTTTCGGGACCATTAGTGTCCTTACGGACCAATTTATGACCCCTGAACTTAGTTCTTACACGACATTCGAGGACTTTAAAAGCGGAAGATTGAACCATACCAGAAGAATGAGAAAATGCTTTATTGTAGAGGCTTCCTCATGAAGGCGTAGCAAGGTGTGGGTTTTTGAAATTGAGAATGCGAGTTTTCTGTCAGGGGTAAAATACAAACGCAAATGCAGTTATCATCTTATTTAAGATAACAAGAGCTATAGAGCAGACATCGAAAAAAAGAAAAACAGAAAGGAACATGGTCATTTCTAAGTACTATGACAAAAAAGCCCCTTCCTGGGACTGCTCAAGCTCTCCAAAGACCCGTCTGTGATCAGGGTTGCATGCTTGGTTTCTTTACCACGTCCGCACCCCAACAGATTATGCCAAAGTTTATATAATAAAAGGAATAAGGAGTAACTGTTCTCTATTTTGCTTATAACTTGAAATTCACAAGCTAGGGAATTTCCACATCCTTAGGAGGGATTCGAAACCAAAACTGAGCAAGAAGAGTGATGACGGACGGCCTTCCACACCCTCCCCACACCCTTGGGGAGGATTTGAAACGAAAACTGAGCAAGAAGAGTGATGACGGACGGCCGGCTCTAAAGCAACTGAAGACATCATTTTATAAGATATTGACGACTGTTTAATTATTAGATATTAAGACTGTTTGATTTGGTCAACACAGGGCTCTGTAGAGCCCACTGAACTTTCAAAGCAGAGTATATGAATAGTCAAAAGTGATATATGCGCGATGAGGGAAGTCCCGGACTTCCTTATCGTTGTCATCTTGTAACAGTTTTATAGCATTTTTAGAACACAAAAAGGTTTAGTATTAGCTTAATAAGGGCATATAACCCTGAGATAAAAGATAAAGATAGAGAGCATGAAACGAAAGAAAAAAAAAAAAAAAAAGAGCTGGAACATCGGCACTCCAGTAAAGAAAAGTCATGAGCTACATCTTGGTTCCACCGAAAATAAAGAGGCATGTTTTTTACTATATTTAGATGAAAGGAGAATAATTAAACCTTTCACTTTGATAAGAAGGAGGTAGAGGACATAGAAATGGTATATATCAGGTAGGTATTACCCAGCCTACAAAATGAGCTCCTTCCTTCCCTCTAAACCATTAGGACCAGATGCAGCCAGAAATCGTCGTGGTTTATTTCTCTTTACAGGCTCGCTAGAAGGTAAGTTTGTACGTTTTACAGGCACGTTTAAATCCATGCGCACATCATTTTTTTAATAAATTGAACCCTACATTTGCCTATGCTCTCCAATTTCAATCAGCTCTGGGAAATCCAAAAACGATGAAGCAACACATATTCATCACTTGAAGTTGTATCAATAAAACTCTTTAGAAGGCAAACAGAAACGAAAAAACTTACAAGAGTATAAACTGGGACATTAAAGACGTTTGAAATAACTTGCAATATGGCAGTGTTAGAAGATGCCCCGCCAGTAATAAGGATGCTTGATGAGTGACCTAGAATAAAATAGAAGTTGAAGACTATACATAACTTACAATAAACAATCAGACACATACACTAGTTTCTTTTTGCACACCTATACACGGAAGGGGGGGGGGGATTGAGAATACCCTTTAGATTAGTTCGAAAGACCCTCTTCCCTAGGAAAATAGAAAAGTAGTTACCTAAGAATACACTTTCTTAGGTTCCAACCCCCACCTCCTAGGGGGCGTTTTGAGATATGGAGGACTTCTCCCTGATACCGTACTAAAGAAATAAAACAAACTAAACTTTTTCTAGTTTTAGCCTCCCCTTTACAAGAAAATCCTCTCCCCTGAAGTCAGTCCAGTGTTCACTTATGTCTATTTCTTATATTAAGCTTTCATGCTTAGGCATCCTAAGACAGAAAATACAATTGCTGAGTCAAAATATTGAAGAAAGAATCCGTGACATGTTGGTTGCACCATATTTGATCCACAACCCTCGATGTGACAATAAATATTGCAGATTAATATATCTGTAGTCTAATTTTACCGGTCCGCGGTTTGTATGAACTGGGTGATTTCAGCAAAACTGTCTAAATAGTAACAGATATTCATGCTAAATAAAAATTCCTGGGGTATTTGACGTGCAAATTTATAGGAATAAATACTTTCCTTTACAAACCTCGCATATGAAATATTAGCAAACAACAGCCTAAAAAGTAATGAAAACAAAGGAAAAACTTTAGATGTGTAGAAATAAAATTCGAAAGTGGAACCAAATAATAAACAGAGATTTGAAAAAACATATAGCGTTTCAAAACAATTGTAAAATAAAACATAAAACCTTATAAAAAAACAATTATTCCTTCAATGGATAAGTTCGTAAGTTTCCACTTTTGGCGTTTTCTCTTTCGTAACTTTCCAGTCGATCAAGAATTGTTCGCCACCAACGTATGGCAAATGCAAGTTGAAGACAAATCTACGCATGTTCGTTGGAAAACATCAAAAAGTAGTCTTTTCAAAATTGCGGTTCAGCTATCGATTCAACATATTAATTTGGCAATTAAGCAGAACTCTTTTTACAATTAATGCTGCACAAGTTGAGACTTCCATAATCTAATTTAAATACTATGAGCTGTTCACTGTATAATAAAAGGACTTATCCCAATTTGAACTTTTATTTGTTTGCACTGAAAGGCAGAGTGGTCTTCGAAAATATACCTACGTCGTATAAATGGGGATGATAGACCAAGTAAGTGTATAACTGTAAATTCAGCAGCATTTTGTTTGCAACTGGAAGAAAGAAAAGATTGTGCCACTCTCATTAAAAATTCAGGTTGCATTTAGGCAGCATTAAAAAACTCAAGACTTTAAATGAACCGTGTTAATGAAACCTCTCAGCCATTGAACCAGAAATTATCTCTGACCCGGAAGTAATTATTCTATTCTGTGTAAATATAGTTTTTTTGAATTTGTGATACTTTAATTTATCTGCTGATGACGATCGCTGACGTATGTGGTCGAAATATCCAGAACTTTTTATATCTGTTTTTCACTGTCTAATAAAAGGACTTATCCTTATTTGCCCTTTTATTTGTTCGACTGTGAGCTAGAAAACAAGAAAAAAGAAAGGATGGATACCTGATGAATAACCCAGCCTTTCCGAGTATAGCCTTAGCCTAATAGCTTGACTTTCAATACAAGCTCTTACATCCATTTCTGGGGTCGGGAATTTACTGATAAGATTACCATCTGGATCAAATCGATATTCTCCTTGTATATGGGGTGTAATCTCTGTCAAATCGTAATACAGACCTATAAGTAGGAAAAAAGCAAAATCGTCTTTAGTTTCTAATATATTTTGTAATGCTTCTTTCCGCAATTAATTAAAAAGAACCATTTTCCAAAAAAAAGTTTTTCAAAGAAAGCAAAGCAAAATTCAAACTTAAAACGAGAAGAAATACGATCATATAATACGTCAAATTCAAAACGAACAGAAATTACCACAAACAGGGATGGGGTTACCACCCCCTTAAACCTTCTAACACTTTGAGTGTCAATTATGCTTTCATAAAAAATACTAACAGCCGAAAAACAGTCACAATGCTGTTAATGGCTCAGAAAATAAGAGTGTCCACTGACATCTGGGCTTTATAGAAAACGATACGTGTTTCGAGCAGTCTGTTTTATTGTTTTTTTTTTCATAACTTCAAAAAAAGAAGAAAATAGTAATCAAGTCAGAGAAATTTAAAAAAATTCTTTTAATGATACTTTTTTGTCAATATTTTTTTTCTTAGTTGTATTTCACTCAAAAACAAGGAAAATTGATGCCACTCTTATTTGTTGTAATTTCTGTTCGTTTTAGAATTTTCAATTTAAGTTCTGTTAGTTTCAGTTTAATTTGATCATTCATAGTAATGTCTGTTCATTTTAAATTGAATTTAATTATACAGCTAAAGTTCAATTCATTCAGGTATCATTTATTCATTCACAATAATTTTTCTTGATTTTCAGTTTTGTTTATTATATGACTTTATTTCTACTCGTTTTAGTTTTAATATCACTTTTTACTTTTTTCTGAACAATGTAACTTTTGGAGGATTCTTTCAAAATTAATTTTCGGTCCATTTTTTTTAACTGAAATAGTTTTAATAGGGGTTAATTTTGTGACTAATCGTATTTTTTCAGTTTTCCCTGCTGAACAATTTAAATATTAAATTATAATCTGAGTTTCAGATATAATTTGATATTTAGGCATAAATATTCAATCAGTCATAGTTTTGGGAAATCATTTTTTAATGCAAAATTTTTTATTAATAATTTTGAAAAAGCTTATTAAACTAATTAAAGGTCCCTTGTGTTTCAGGATTAATTGCTAAATAACTGGAACAAAGCGTCACACTTTAGCGTAAAGAGCGAGGTATTGAGGAAGGGACAACCTCTCATATACATAATAATTTCTGTTCGTTTTAAGTTTTAAAGTTGCTCCTTACTTTCAGTTGATTTTTTTTTCTTTTTTAATTTACGTTCTGATCGGTTTTTAAATAATGCCAGGATATCCACTCCCTCTCCATGGAAAATCCCTTCCTCCCTAAGAAATTCCTCCGTGGAAAGATCCTCCCCCGTAACCCCCCCCTCCAAAAAGTATCTGTACACTTCTCAATAGCCAATATTATATTTAAACAATGGGAAAAGTTAATAGTTTCTATCCCTTCACCAGGGGCCTTTGAGGGTTAAGTCATCCTCAAATACATAGCTATTAGATCTTCCGACCATGCTGAACAAAATGGCTATCTCAAACTTTTGATCGGAAGACTTTGGGAAAAATGGGCGTAGGGGGGGGGGGAGGCTAGCTGGCCTGCAACATTTTGCTCACTTAAAAAGGCACTAGAACTTTTGATTTGCGATCGAATGAGCCCCTTCTCGACCTTATTTGAAAACTGGTTCGTTACTTTCACCCCTGAAAAAAAAAAAAAAAAAAAAACAAAAACGCATCCGTGATCTTGCTTCTGGCAAAAAAACAACAACAAAATTCCACATTTTGTATACAGGAGCTTGAAACATCTACAGTAGGTTCTTTGATATGATATATCTGACGGTTTGATTTTCACTAAGATCATTTGATGTTTTGGGGGTGTTTCCTTCCTTTTTCAATATTAGGCAAATTTTCTCAGGCTCGTTACTTTTGATGGGTAAAAATAAACTTGAAGAATTTATATATTCTGAATAAGCCTCAAAATTCAATTCTTTCGATGCATCCGTTGTTACCAAGACTGTTTCTTAGAGTTTTGGTTACTATTGAGCCGCATGGCTCCGTACTTACAGTTTGCTACAACGAACTGTTGGACTTTTTACTATAATTTTGTGGTGTATGAAGAGGAGAATTTTCGATCATGCAAACTTTCGATTTTTTGCGGAGCTGAAGCCTTCCTAACCTTCAAATAAGCTTGATATATAGCCGTATCTAAGCCCAATATTTATAAAAGGAACGTTTTAATGTTCTAGTTTGTTCTAACTGTCAGTGTGTCTAAATAAATAGATGTGTAGGTTATTTATAAGAAAAAAATCTGCTTTGTTATTGCCAAAAAATGTTCTAATGAAATTTTTTCAATAAAACCAAAATTCTTTCTAGAATTTTTGTTGTTATTTTAAATTTTCTTGGCCTTGACAAAATACCCAATAAGTTTAAAGCCAATCTAAGAGGAGAAATAAAAAATTTGTATTATGAGTCGACACTCCAGTGTTTTTTTCTTTTTTTTTTTAAAGCTGTTGTCCATGAAAGTTTTCCAGCTGATTGAAAAAAGACAATTTTTTGCCCATCAAAAATTCATACACCTCAATGTTTTCTTAATATTTTGCCAAGTCAGGTACGTTTTGCCCATTTTACATGTCCAGTAAATTGCAAGCCGAACAGACAAAATGTGATCTTTTAGAATCCAAGAAAAAAGTCTATTTTGGCTCAGACTTCCAACATCAACAATCGATACAACCAATTTTTTTCAAAATATCTTCCTTCATTTAGGCCTGTTTCTCCCTTTATCTCTGTCAAAGATAAAACAAGGTTTGAACCCATTTTTGGACGCTTTGAATCAATTCAGCCAAAATTAGTTTGGGTATTTCCATAAATTAATCAAAAATACTTTTTGCACAAAATAAGTTTTTTTTAGAAAAAGTACAGAACTCCATTAAACCAAAAATGAACAAAAATAGATTTAAATAATCTACCAAGCGTACAACTACCACAAATCAGTATCAATAAATAAATAAAACCCGAAACAAACAGAAATTAGAATAAGTCAAACTCAAAACGATCAGAAATTAATATGAGTAGGGTTCTATGCCCTATGCTTTCTAAAAGCCAGAATATAATTTGTACTTCACTGAAAAAAATTCAAATGCATTTACTGAAAATGGGCATTGTCAGTTTAATATACATATGCTGATATTTCTTCCTTAAAATCTCAATAATTTTTTTATTTCTTAAAGTTGTAAAAGTGAAAATATTTAAAAGAAATTTTTTAAGTAAAAAACAAATAATATTCTGGCTTTCAGAAAGCGTAGGGCTTAGAACCCTACTCAGATTAATTTCTGCTCGTTTGGAGTTTGACTTATTTTAATTTCTGTTTGTTTTGGGTTTCCTTTATTTATTGATACTAATTTGTAGTAGTTGTATGCTTGGTGGATTATTTTATTATATTTTTTTTTTTCATTTTCTGTTTAATGGAGTTCTTTACTTAAAAAAAAAACAACTTATTTTGTGTAAAAAGCTTTTCTGCTTAATTTCTGTTCGTTTTATATTGACATAGTCTCTTTCAGGGAGCAAGATTCCGCCTCTTCTAAAGTTAAACAACCATCCCTTCCATAAAAACCTTTAATGCCCCCTGAGCATAACTTACAACCCTTGGCCCAAAACTCTGGAGTTTGTTCCAACCCCAAAGGCCTTGTTATATGATATTTAGATTATTTTGAATAGAATGGTTATCTCAAAACTTCTAATAGACGCATTTCGGGACAATATGACGTGTGTATACGGGGGAGAGGGTAGCTGCCCTCTGATCACTTTGACTCTTAAAAAGAGTACTAGAGCGTCTGATTACTAATCCAATAAGCCCCCTTTGAAGTTTATATGACAATACTATAAAAACCCTATATGTCCCCAGGCATAACTTTCAGCCCTTGCCCTGAGGGCTGGGAAATTTGTTATCCTCAAAGACATATTTTCCAGACCTTTCTAATAGGCTTAACAAAGTGGCTATATCAAAATTCTGATTGGAAGTGTTTGGGGAAATGATAGGTGTGGAGGGAGACATTTGCCCTCTGATCACTTTCGACTAATAAAAAGCCACCAGTCCTCTTAATTTCCAATCGAATGAGCCCTTTTTGAAGATTCTACGAAAAAACTTTCTGTAAAAACCTTATATTCCACAAGGGCCAAACTTAGAATCCTTGTGCTGAGGGCTATGGGCGGAGGGTTGTCATCGTCAAAGACATAATTTCCAGACCTTTCAACTACGTTGAACAAAATGGCCATATCAAAATGTTGATCGGAAATGTTTGGGAAAATGATGGGGATGGGGCGGGAATTCTCCCTCTGATTACTTTTAACATTTAAAAAGGGCAATAGCCCTCTCAATTTCCAATCGAAAGAGCCCTTTTTGAAGTTTTTACGACAACACTTTCTATATGACATTATATGCTCCCAGGGTATAAATTACAACCTTAGCCCTGATGGCTGTGGGGGTTGTCACACTAAAAAACATAATTTCCGGACCCTTCAACTACGTTCAAAAAAATTGCTTTATCAAATTGCTGATCGGAAGTGTTTGGGGAAATGATGAGTATGGGGGGGGGCATTCGCCCTCCGATCGCTTTTGACTATTAATAAGGGCACTAGCCCTCTCATTTCCCAATTGACTGAGTCCTTTTTGAAGTTTCTACGACAACGCTGGCAAAGAGCTAATTTCCAGAACTTTCAATTACGTTGAACAAAATGTCTATCTCAAAATTTTTATTCGACGTGTTTTGGGAAATGGTGGGCGTGAGACGGACGTTAGTTGCCCTCCAATCACTTTCGACTATTAAATAGGACACTAGCGCTTTCAATTTCCAATCGCATTAGCCCTTTTTAAAGTTTCTACGACAACGCTTTCTATTAAACCTTATATGCCCCCAGGGCATAACTTACAACCCTTGTGCTGAGGGATGTGGAGAAGTGTCATCCTCAAAGACATAATTTCTGGACGTTTTAACTACGCTGAACAAAATGGCCATCTCAAAATTGTTATTGGATGTTTTTGGGGAAATGATGGGCGTGGGAGGGGTGTTAGTTCTCCTTCAATCATTTTTGACTATTAAAAAAGGCACTAGCCCTTCGATGTTTAGAAGTTTTCGAAGTTTTTATGACAACGCTTTCTATAAAAAACTTATATACCCGCATGTCATAACTAACCACCCTTGTCCTCATGTGTGTGGGGGGGTTGTCATCCTCAAAGACATAATATCTAAAACTTTCAACTACGTTGAAAAAAATGGCTATCTCAAAATTTGATCACTTTCGACTATTAAAAAGGGCTCTAGCCCTTTCAATTTCCAATCGAATGAAGCCCTTTTTCAAGTTTCTACGACAAAGATTTCAATAAAAGCATTACATCCCCCCAGGGCAAAGTTTACAACCCTTGCCGTAAAGACTGTGGGAGAAGTTTCCAGATCGAAGAGATAATTTCCAAAAAATAGAACTGCATTAAATAAAATTGATGACTTAAAATTTTGATTGGATGTGCTTGGGGAAAAGGTGGGCGTGGAAGGGGTGTTAGTTGCCTTCCAATTACTTTCGACTATTAAAAACGGCACTAGTCAATTCAATTTCCTATCGAATGAGCCTTTTTGAAATTTTTAAGATAACGCTTTCTATAAAAACCTGATACCCCCAGGACATAACTTACAACCCTTGCCCTGAGGGCTGTGGGGGGTTGTCATCCTCAAAGACCTAGTTTTCAGAATTTTTAACTGCTTTGAACAAAAAACCTATCTAAAAATTTTGTTTGGATGTGTTTGGGGAAAAAGTGGACATGAGAGGGGGGTTAGTTGCCCTCCAATCACTTTCGACTATTAAAAAGGGCACTAGACCTTTGAATTTCCAATCGGACTAGCCCTTTTTGAAGTTTCTACGACAAAGCTTTCTATAAAAACCTTGTATGTCCCCAGGGCATAACTTACAACCCTTGCTCTGAGGGCTGTGGGGGGAGTATCCTCCTCAAAAAAATAATTTATATCTGGAGGTTCAACTACAATGAACAAAATGGCTATCTCAAAATTTTGATTGGATGTGTTTGGGCAAATGGTGGGATGGAAGGGGTGTTAGTTGCCTTCCAATCACTTTCAACTATGAAAAAGGAAACTAGTTATTCCAATTTCCAATCGAATGAGCTCTTTTCGAAGTTTCTACGACAACTCCTTCGATACGAAGTGCCCTGGTCTTAAAAAAAAATTATAAATTATACATTGTGCCAACATCGTTCTTTACTTAGGCAGCGCTATCGCGCTGCCTATGATATTTATAGCTTTCAAACTAGAGCTGACGAAAGAAAATTGGTCAAAAAACTATTTATCAACTATGTTCATGGGCGTCGTAAATATTTTAGTCTTTAGGTTTAGGACGATCAAAAACATTTCAGCTCCAGTAATTCCTTTTGGTCTGTGTTGACTGAAAAAAATCGTGGCCGATGGGAAAATGAAGCTTTTTGGTCCATTTCAGATGAACCAAATTTGCTATTCAAGTTTTTTTTTGCAAACTGGGGTCTTCTTGGCGCAGGAATTCACAGATATAATTTCCAAGCTGTTCAGGGAATTTTTTGCCCTTCTTTTAATCCCATTTTTAGTTAAATCCTATTACAATACTTCTAAACAGATCAAGTTGTACGGAAAAAAGAGCTTTTTAGCCCTTCTTCAGACGCCATTTTTTCGAAACGATAATATTTTTTTTATATTTTATCCAGCGTCGGGGTCCACTTGGGCTCTAGGATACATGTTTCAAACTGATCAGAAAAAAACCATTAGATTCTTTATCAGGTCCCATTTTTGGGGTCCTTCCATCCAAACATTAATTTTTTGCACATAAGGGTCCCCATTTCAAAAAACAATTATAGCTTTCAAACTAGAGCTGATAAAAAATAGTCAAAAAACTAGTTATCAACTATGTTTTGCTTTACATTACTTAAATACATAGTTCCCGGAGTGAAAAATATCCGCCCCCCCCCCAACACCCGAGTTTTACAAATTATTTTCATCCTTTGTAGCTGAAAATCTTATTTTTATGGTTTCTGACTTTATCTCTCTACCTATTTCAACTCAAAGAAATGTGTTGCTTTTTCTATTCAGTTAAATCATTACCATATTCTTTTAGTCTTATTGAGAAAAGTTTGCATACAAAGAAAATATAGAAAAAATATTGCTTTGAAAAAGGTCGAAATAGGTTAAAAAATCTATATCAACTTATAAAATGAACCAACATTCAGTTTTTTTTTTATTCGGCTAAATCATTGACATATTCTTTTAGTTTTACTGAGAAACATTTACATACAAAATAAAAAATATTACCGATATAGTCGTAGTTGCCTACATCTGTTGTTCAAGTATGGTGATTAAATTTATCCCAGGATTCCCCAACACACATGTTCTTAATCCTTTCTCGTGTCAACGATCCATTTTTAAAACTAAAAGACAACAAATTAAATAGGCAATTTGCGGGGTTTATTATTATTATACAAAACATGTGTACAATTCAAATATGGTGACACTTGTCGTAACTTCTGGATTAAGAAAACATTGTCGTAACTACTTGATATCCAAGAAACTATAAATTTGATACTAAGCCTTCGAGCAACCCCCAGGAAGGCCATTGACAATTAGCTCTTCAAATTCCTGACTTGATACTAACTTTTTCCCAATGAACTTTTCTATTGTAGTTTAGAAGAAAATTTAGCTTAATTACGGCTTTGGTATTTCTTGGATACGTTTTCCAGCTTCATAACTTTCTTATTCCTCTATCATCTGTAGTTCCAACATATTCAATATTTTTATCGTCCATCCAGTGTCGAAAATGCCCGGCGACACTTTACATCTTCCCTTAAGTCTTATAATGTTAATTTAGTATACTCTAAAAAAAGGTCAAACAGTACAGAATTCATAAATGTAAAACACAAACTAAAAATAATAAAGGCAAATAATCTTCCCCCCACCCTCCCCCCAAAAGACCCTTAAATTTCTATTCTTTTTTTCGTCTCTTAATTAGCATATTTACAAACTGAAATTATTACCTTTTTTACAGTCGTCAACAGGGGACTTGAACTCGAGCGTTTCACACCCCAAAAAATCCCTCAAACAAGGAAGGTGCTGGCATTCTGCAAGAATTTGGGCCACGCCATGGAATTGGTCAAGTTAGATACCAATGCTATGCTAGTCTACGTCAAACCAGCTGACAAACATGGGCCGTTTAAATGAGCATCATGAATATAAAGTTCCTCCTTGCATAAATGTGCCCGATATATAAGCGCATTGAAATATAGTGTTTCCTACTTAAGGGATGTGGCGTGTTAAGGGGTGTTCCGTATTAAAGGCCATGTCAACACTTAATATGTAATTGCTTGTCATACCCAAAATAGACATTATAAGGCCCTCGCAAAAAAAAAAACATTTTTCAAATCGGCTTCACCAAAAAAGGCTTTATTTATTTCTAAAATCTCGGAGACCTCCGAAAGTTAAGCTATTAGTCAGGCCCAACTCTTGCAGTGTTTGCCTTATTTCACAGAGAGTGCTAAATAGGCCTATGGGTCCAATCAAAGTTATGCAAAACAAATTTTGATTTTCTAAAGCTATTACAACTATAAAATATAGGCCCATTAAAAACAGGCTCTCAATCAAGAGCTTCAATACATTGCAACTTAGACCAAGAATACTTAAGTTTAACAAAATATTCTTGAAATTTATTACGCTGGTCATTCTTCATTTCAGTTTTTGAACTTCAGTTTTTACCATACTAATTCAAACATCCCGGTGATGGTGTCTATATAACCGCTACATTATTTTGGAAAACTACGTAATTTGGCAAAAGTCAGGGAATAGAACTGCTACTATTTTACAATTAATGGTTCTGTGAAAATGATTAAATTGATGAAAACATCAATTAATAGATGGCTTTTAATAAAATAAATAAATTCAATAAAAGCGATTGGTACAATAGTTAATATAAGGAAAATGCGAGCATACCAAATCAGTCCCATGAATAAAGAGCTATTCACTGGATTACAGAGTACATGGCCAAGCAAACCACCTCTACCTTCTTCAAGTGACAGAAACACTGTATCGCTTGTACCAAGACTAATAGCCACTTCACCAGCTCCTAAATTCATCCCTTAAACAAAGAAAAAAGCGATAGAGAAGTTCCTATCAGAATAGTTAGCGATATCCATGAAGAGAGTTTCACGAATAAAAAAGAAGAAGTCAATATCTATTTTAGGTCTATTTTTCTTATACCTCTATTATAGGTTACCTCAAGTATGTCACTTCTTGTGGCTGATGGTACAATACTAATTGAAAATAAGAAGAAAATGCTGATTTCAATTCACGGTATACTGAAATTTGTCTACAACGTTCAAATTTTCAAGCAAGGTTTTTTTTATCTTCTTCTATAAGGACAATAGGGACTAAAAAAATAACAATATTGTATAATAATGGAAATGAATGAATAAATTGTACATCTGATGTGGAAAATTAAAAAGTTGAAAATAGTAATATATTTTAGACAAACATATAAAAATCTGACGAGGATAGACAACCACTTATTAATTTTTTAGCAATAAAGTACTTGACATTGATGAATAAAACTTTCAGAGATTTTCAGCAATTGGTGTTGGGATGATTCATCCAAGATTCATTACCGTGATTTAACTACTTTTTAGGATAATAAGAACCCTCATTGATGAAAATAAGCAGTGATTAAAATTAGAGGGAAAGGCGTGGCTCTTAGAGCCACAACCATTTTACCATTATCAAACGACTACCATTGCAATTGCGCCTCAGCCCCTCCACCTTATAAGAAATAGGTTATACACAGAAGTTTCCTTATCGTATGGATTTGCACTATTTTTTGTGTTTATTACCTGTGAACAAAGTTGCAATTATTCCTGTCTATGAAATGGCGCGTTCTATTTTGAATTAAAGGACTTCAGGAATAGCTACAAAATACTTCCGCACATTCAGAAAATTTTTTCTTACTGTTTTTTTTTTAGATTTATTTCTAGTTTTCACTGAATCCCACCCGTCCATGTTACTAAAAAATTTTGATGATTTTCTGAGATTTTATTGATTTTTGGAGTTTGTCATCAGCAGTGGGTCTAAAATACAGACAATTGAAAAGCAAAATACAAACCACAAAATCAGCAAAAAATTTTATTTAGCCTGGAGTTCCCATTAAGGAGATTTGGATGAATTATAATGGCATTAATTATTATATTTGCAAAGAAAATTAATGGGAATCAAATTACATATTTTTCCTGTCTAGTTTCTGCTCCACATACATTTTAGCCTACTTTATTTTATCCCTTCGTCTCAAATAAACACTATAGCAGAAAAATTCTTACTTCATTACATGCAGAAAACTTCTTCTTGTCTTTAGAGTTGCCTCTAGTTTGGCTGCGTCCCATCCTTCAGTTTACGTACAATACTATGCTAATTTTGTGGTTTCCATATTTTTTAGAATTATTTTTCGTAAAAGGTTGGTTCAAAATCAAAATGAAGCCATTTCATAATAAAATCAAAATAACACGGTCAGCAATCTTTTGTGGACGGGTAAACGCCCGGGTATGTGATTCTGACAAATTACGAATAAAGTTCCCAGCTATAATGCAAGATAACCACAAACACCAAATCTTATCAAATAGTTCAGGTAACGAAGGGTAAGTAAGGAACAACGAGGCTCAATAGTAACCAAAACTCTAAAAACAGAATTTTGATAATAATAGATACATCAAAACAATCGACCTTCAATGTTGATTCAAAATATATAAAGTTCAATAAGTTTAATGTTACCTATCAAAAGTTGCAAGCCTGAGAAAATTCACCCAATTTTGAAAAATGGGGGAAACACCTCCAAAGCGTCAAGCGATCTTAGCGAAATTCGCGCCATCAGATTCAGCATATCACAGAACTATAATGTAGAGGTTTGAAGCTCTTATATATAAACATGTGGAATTTCGCATTGTTTTTTTTTTGCCAGAAGAAAGATCACGGATACGTGTTTATTTTATTTTTTTAAGGGTGACCATATTGAACCAGTGATCTTAGAAGATCGGGAAAGGGCTCATTTGATCTGAAATCAAAAGCGCTAGTGCCCTTTTTAAGTGAACAAAAAGATTGGGAGACAGCTAGCCCTCTTTCCACACATCCCCCAAAGTCGTCCGAACAAAATTTTGATATAGCTATTTTGTTCAGCATAGTTGAAAGGTTTAATAACTATGCCTTTGGAGATAATCTTTTTTTTTGAGGGGGTACGGGGGATTTTCCACTGTGAGAATTTTCGGTGAGGAGGAGAGTTTCCGGCAGTGAGCTTTCCAGGAAAAATTTTACACTGGCGGAATTTGCCAGAATTCCTATTCGAGATTCTTTTTATTTGTCTTACTTTATCTTTGACGAGTAAATTTAACATGTGTAGACGTTCCGGGGGAAAATTTTCTGCAGGGTTAGAATTGTTGGGAGGATTTATCCATGTGGGGGGGGGGGATTTTCTACGGGATAAATCTTAATGGGGGAACTTTTCGCAGGAGCAACTTTCCACTGGGAGTGGGGGGATTTCATGGAAGAATTTTCCACGGAGGGTGGATTTCCAACATGATTAGAAAACGATCAGAGATTAAAGTCTTTTTCAAACGAAAGTATACCAAGGAGAATTTTTCAGGAGGAATCGTCCACAAGAGATTTTCCTCTGGGATTTTCAGTGAGGATGAAACTGTCCAGGGAAAATTATCCGGGGCGGGGTATTTTACGTCGGAGGAACTTTACTTTGAGGAATTTTCAGTGTGAGGAGAGAATTTTTCACGATGGGGAGCTGGATTTCTCGGCATTATTTGAATAACAATCAGAAATTAAATAAAAAAAAAGTTTTTCAGCTGAAAATAAGGAGCAACATTAAAATTTGAAACGAACGAAATTATTCTGTAGATGAGAGGGTTACCCTATCCTTAATACCTTACCTTTTACGCTTAAGTTTGATTTTTTTATCCCAATTCTTTAAGAACGACTCCTGGAACACAACGGCCGTTAAATTAGAAGTCTGAAGGAAAATAAACCCTAGTGCAAACACAAGATTTTATTCTCACGGCTAAGTAGAGATCAGTTCCTTCATAAACTAGAGTAAGAGACTAGAATGAAGATTTGATATGACAAAAGTAGCAAGTCTTCCAGTAGGTTGTCCTTTGTTGTTCAGTGTTCTAAGTGGGGTGAAACAAGATGCGATTTGGTCAAGATTGAGCATTTCTGCACCATGTTTAGTAACAAAATATCCCTAGAAAAAGACCGCGCTAAACTCAGAATGGAGGCTTTCTAACATCAGAAGTTTACTAACAAAAAAAAAAGTTCAAATTCCATGAAAACAAGGTAAAGCAAGAATCTCAGGTTAGAGATTTTAAGATTTTTCGAGAAATTTCAAGGGGGCACTAACTGCTTGTGTATGTCGTATTAGTTAAATACTCTTGGGCATGTCGTAACATACTAAGGGGGGGGGGCTTATATCCGACTTTTTCCGGAAAAGATTTCAAGATCAATTCGCATCAGAAAGTAAACTTTAAATGTTCAAGACTTGTCACAATGTGCAGTTTTATTGCATTTGGGAATTAGCTGTTTAAGAAACTTTTTGCATAGGTCTTCGGGAACTCCCTTAATCGAAATGGCAGAAATAAATTCCTTGAGGAACACGTTAAGCAATGGTTCAGCATACGTACAAGTATCCACAATATGCCCCATGGTTTGAATAGGGCTAATTGCGAGATTCGATTCAGTATTAGTGCAGCGTAACCCAACTATATCCCCATCTGCGCAGGGACAAAATTTTTCGATGAAAACAGTAGAGGGGACCCTAAAGCCCCCATCCCTCACCCCTGCTGCCACCTATAACTTTTTTTGCATCCCAAATAAGGGCATAGCCTCCCTAGGGAGAAAGATTGCGTAATGGGGTCAATGACCTCTTTTTCCAAGGTTGATTTATTTGATGTTTCTATGTGTAATAGCTCCGGGGCGACGGTTGCGCATGTGCATTGAGTTCTAACGGGAACAATGTTATTGATCTGGGACTCGAGGGGGAAGTGAATCTCCGAGAACTTGATTGCGTAATCGAAGGGAAAGTGGATTTCCGAGAACTTGATTGCGTAATCGAAGTGTGTCAACAACAACAACATCGACCTTGACATTTGCTGAGAGCGTGCACTTACAACAACATCGACCTTGGAACACCTGTGCAGTCAACCTCAATTCACCTATCGTGAATCAATAATTCCCCTTAGAAACAACAACTTAATGTCCCCTTCTTGACAGATCAATCAATCAATGACATCATCTGTCAGACTTTAAAAATTTCCGCCTAGAAACATTTCTCCAGGAATAGATCCATATCATTAATGTCTTTGCCTCGGGAACAACTCTTTTGGTCGAACTCCAAAGGATATTAATAACCAAAGGCCATGGAAACAATTAGGCAAGAAAGATCTTAGCGATGAATTGTTTTAGCGCGCGAGAAGGTTTCCTATTAATTTGAAATGCGTTAGCACAGAGATGCCAATAACAAAGGAACACGCTGAATTTACGTTTAGTGATTATTTGGGCGAAACCGTTTTAGACAGGTTATGGAACTATTTCGGCGAAACAGATAGAGACATTTTAAAAGAAGATTTTTGAAGAGATTTTGGAGGAGGTTTTGAGTGTGGTCGTTATAATACACAAGTTTCATTTGAACAGTGTTGTGAGGTCCTCTAACCCAACCCCAAAGGGTTCCGATCCTCCTACCCCAACCCCGAAGGAAGCCCCCGGTCCTCAAAGCCCCCCAAGCTCCCAAAGGGCCACCGGCGCCCCCAAAGGCCCACCCAGACCCCCAAAGGCCATCCCCAGGCCCCAAATGTCCCCCAGGCCCCCAACTGGCCCCCCGGCCCCCCCAAGGCCCACCCAGTTCCCCCAACGTCCAACTCCCGGCCCCCAAGGCCCCTCGCGCACCCAAACGCCCAACCGGGTCCCAAACGCCCACCACCGGCCCCCAACAGCCCCCAAAGCCCACCCATGGTCCTCAAAGGTCCCCCGGGCTCCCAAAGGGCCACCGGTGCCCCAAAGGCCATCCACCGGTCCCCCCGCGCCCCCAAGGCCCCCCCCCATCCCCCAAAGCCATCACCGGACCCCAAAGCCCATCCCAGTAGTGTTTGGGTGTGGTTAACCGTGTCACAGTTACAGTTTCTTGATTTTTCAAAGTTCATTCTGAATTTATTTCGTTGAAATGCAAGAGTTGGAATATTTCAGTAGAGTTCGGTTGTGGGTTACCTTGTCACAGTTACATTTTCTTGATTTTTCAAAGTTCAGTCTGAATTTCTTTCATTGAAATGCAAGAGTTGGAATATTTCAGTAGTGTTTGGTTGTGGTTTACCTTGTCACAGTTACATTTTCTAGATTTTTCAAAGTTCATTGTGAATTTCTTTAGTTGAAATGCAAGAGTTGGAAAATTTCAGTAGTGTTTGGTCGTGGTTTACCTTGTCACAGTTACATTTTCTTGATTTTTCAAAGTTCATTTTGAATTTCTTTCGTTGAAATGCAAGAGTTGGACTATTTCACTAGCGTTCGGTTGTGGTTTACCTTGTCAAAGTTACATTTTCTTGATTTTTCAACGCTCATTTTGAATTTCCTTTGTTGAAATGCAAGAGTTGGACTATTTCAGTAGTGTTTGGTTGTGGTTTACCTTGTCACAGTTACATTTTCCTGATTTTTCAAAGCTCATTTTGAATTTCCTTTGTTGAAATGCAAGAGTTGGACTATTTCAGTAGTGTTTGGTTGTGGTTTACCTTGTCACAGTTAAATTTTCTTGATTTTTCAAAGTTCATTTTGAATTTCTTCCGTTGAAATGCAATAGTTGGAATATTTCAGTAGTGTTTGGTTGTGGTTTACCTTGTCACAGTTACATTTTCTTGATTTTACAAAGTTCATTTGAATTTGTTTTGTTGAAATGCAAGAGTTGCAATATTTCAGTAGAGTTAGGTTGTGGTTTACCTTGTCAAAGTTACATTTTCTTGATTTTTCAAAGCTCATTTTGAATTTCTTTTGTTGAAATGCACGAGTTGGACTATTTCAGTATTGTTCGGTCGTGGTTTAACTTATCGCAGTTACATTTTCTTGATTTTTCAAATCACATTTTGTATTTCATTCATTTAAAATAAAGTTTTTTACTATTTAATTTGTGGTGTGTTGTGTTTTAAATTTTAACAGTTACATTTTCTTGATTTTTCAAAGTTAATTTTGAATTTATTTAGTTGAAATGCAAGAGTTGGAATATTTCAGTAGTGTTTGATCGTGGTTTACCTTGTCACACTTACATTTTCTTGATTTTTCAAAGTTCATTTTGAATTTCTTTCGTTGAAATGCAAGAATTGGACTATTTCAGTAGTGTTTGCTTATGGTTTACCTTGTCACAGTTACATTTTCAAGATTTTTCAAAGCTCATTTTGAATTTCTTTCGTTGAAATGCAAGAGTTGTAAAATTTCAGTAGTGTTTTGTTATGTATTAAATTTTCACATTTACTAATTAATTTTTTTTAAATTATCATATATAATATATATAGCTTTAATTATCGATATTTACTCTGTAAGAATGTGTTTTTTTGTTTTAAATAGTCACAGTTACATTTTCCTGATTTTTAAAAGATGATTTAGAATTTCTTTCATTGAAATGCAAGAGTTGGAATATTTCAGTAGTGTTTGGTTCTGGTTTACCTTGTCACAGTTACATTTTCTTGATTTTTCAAAGATCATTTCGAATTTATTTCATTGAAATGCAAGAGTTGGAATATTTCAGTAGTGTTTGGTTATGGTTTACCTTGTCACAGTTACATTTTCCTGATTTTTCAATGTTCATTTTGAATTTCTTTCGTTGAAATGCAAGAGTTGGAATATTTCAGTGGTGTTTGGTTATGGTTTACCTTGTCACAGTTACATTTTCCTGATTTTTCAAAGTTCATTGTGAATTTCTGTCGTTGAAGTGCAAGAGTTGGAATATTTCAGTAGTGTTTGGTTGTGGTTTACCTTGTCACAGGTACATTTTCTTGATTTTTCAAAGTTGATTTGAATTTCTTTCGTTGAAATGTAAGAGTTGGAATATTTCAGTAGTGTTTGGTTGTGGTTTACCTTGTCACAGTTACATTTTCTTGATTTTTCATAGTTCATTTTGAATTTCTTTCGTTGAAATTCAAGAGTTGGATTATTTCAGTAGTGTTTGGTTGTGGATTACCTTGTAAAAGTTACATTTTATTGATTTTTCAAAGTTCATTTTTAATTTCTTTCATTGAAATGCAAGAGTTGGAATATTTCAGCAGTGTTTGGTTGTGGTTTACCTTGTCACAGGTACATTTTCTTGATTTTTCAAAGTTCATTTTGAATTTCTTTCGTTGAAATGCAAGAGTTGGAATATTTCAGTAGTGTTTGGTCGTGGTTTACCTTGTCACAATTACATATTCTTGATTTTTCATAGTTCATTTTGAATTTCTTTTGTTGAAATGCAAGAGTTGGAATATTTCAGTAGAGTTCGGTTGTGGTTTAACTTTTCACAATTACATTTTCTTGATTTTTAAAAGTTCATTTTGAATTTCTTTTGTTGAAATGCAAGAGTTGGAATATTTCAGTAGTGTTTGGTTGTGGTTTACCTTGTCACAGTTACATTTTCTTGATTTTTTCAAAGTTCATTTTGAATTTCTTTCGTTGAAAAGCAAGAGTTGGAATATTTCAGTAGTGTTTGGCTGTGGTTTACCTTGTCACAGTTACATTTTCTTGATTTTTCAAAGTTCATTTGAATTTCTTTCATGGAAATGCAAGAGTTTGAATATTTCAGTAGTGTGTGGTTGTGGTTTACCTTGTCACAGTTAAATTTTCTTGATTTTTCAAAGTTCATTTTGAATTTCTTTCATTGAAATGAAATAGTTGGAATATTTCAGTTGTGTTTGGTCGTGGTTTAAATTGTCACAGTTAAATTTTCTTGATTTTTAAAAGTTCATTTTGAATTTCTTTCTTTGAAATGCAAGAGTTGGACTATTTCAGTAGTGTTTGGTTGTGGTTTACCTTGTCACAGTTACATTTTCATGATTTTTCAAAGCTCATTTTGAATTTCTTTCGTTGAAAAGCAAGAGTTGGAATATTTCAGTAGTGTTTTCTTATGTTTTACCTTGTCACAGTTAAATTTTCTTGATTTTTCAAAGTTCAATTGAATTTATTTCGTTGAAATGCAAGAGTTGGAATATTTCAGTAGGGTTTGGTTGTGGTTTACCTTGTCACAGTTACATTTTCTTGATTTTTCAAAGTTCATTTTGAATTTCTTTCGTTGAAATGCAAGAGTTGGTATATTTCAGTAGTGTTTGTTTGTGGTTTACCTTGTCACAGTTACATTTTCCTGATTTTTCAAAGTTCTTTTGAATTTCTTTCTTTGAAGTGCAAGAGTTGGAATATTTCAGTAGCGTTGGGGTGTGGTTTACCTTGTCACAGTTACATTTTCTTGATTTTTCAAAGTTCATTTTGAATTTTTTTCGTTGAAGTGCAAGAGTTGGAATATTTCAATAGTGTTTGGTTTTATTTTACCTTGTCACAATTACATTTTATTTATTTTTCAAAGTTTATTTTGAATTTCTTTCGTTGAAAAGCAAGAATTGCAATATTTCAGTAGTGTTTGATTGTGGTTTACCTTGTCACAGTTAAATTTTCTTGATTTTTCAAAGTTCATTTGAATTTCTTTAATTGAAATGCAAGAGGTGGAACATTTAAGTAGTGTTTGGTTGGGGTTTACCTTGCCACAGTTAAATTTTCTTGATTATTAAAAGTTCATTTTGAATTTCTTTCGCTGAAATGCAATAGTTGGAATATTTCAGTCTTGTTTGGTCGTGGTTTACCTTGTCACAGTTACATTTTCTTGATTTTTCAAAGTTCATTTTGAATTTCTTTCATTGAAATGCAAGAGTTGGAATATTTCAGTAGTTTATGCTTATGGTTTACCTTGTCACAGTTAAATTTTCATGATTATTCAAAGCTCATTTATAATTTATTTCGTTGAAATGAAAGAGTTGGACTATTTAAGTAGTGTTTG